>NC_059500.1:23148008-23448008 GCF_018139145.2 Gymnogyps californianus
CAAAGCTAGCCTTGGGACCTAAGGACAGAGATCTCGCTGCCATACTGTTGTGGTTTAACCATTAGTGCGATTTTCCCTCGGAGCATGTACTCCTCCTAGTTCTTCTCTCTCCTTTCCCTACCTCATGGTCTTTGATTAAGATGGTTCTTATCTCCTGTTTTCTTTCTGCTTTTGTTTTAAATCTTATTTCCTAGTTCTATCCAACAGCAGAGCAGACTTAGTGGCTCGCATCTCTACACTAGTTGGGTGTGGTTATCTTCCTTATTCAAACCTTTTGTTAGTGTTTCAGCATCTACTGTCTCACCTTGCAAGGTAGAAAAGCCCACTGCACCTCAGCTTTCATTAACTATTCCTTCCTCAGACAGGAGAGTTCACATTTTAAAACCACTTCCCAAGCTACCCAATAAATCCATGATGTATCATCAATACAGACTATTCTTAAATGAAGCCCACAGTCACTAGCACACATGCTGAAAGGATTCTAGACAGACCACACATAACAGTATTAATCCAGGCGACAGAGTTGGTATCAACTGCTGCTATTCAGCAGTACGCACTTTTTTTTGGTCAATCCAGGACACAAAACTGACACAACAATATTTCCTGCTTTGCATTTTTATGTTTCTGCATAGGTGTACAGTGAAGTCAAGTACAAATGTGGTAAGCGTACATAAACCTATGCCTATTGAAATCTGTCTAGCATGAGTAGCAATAGTGGCAAAAAGGTAACAGCAGACGCTTAAGACCTAGCCAGCAAGCCAAGAATGATACTATATTGCATTTCTACAGCCTTTCCTGCCTGTCAGTTACAGTACAGCAGGTACTGGTATGCTTTGTAGCAATAACTTTCATTGCATGTCCTTTCTGCAAAAATACTGTACCAAGGCAACCATGTTATTACTTGCAAATTTCCCACAGTCATCCAGGATTTTAATATCTATCACTGGCAAGATTAACAATTGCAATTTGTTACCTACTGACTTACAGATTTAAGTCATCTACTGCAAACCCTTAAAAAAGCTGTCATTTTCCACTTTTTTTTTTACACATTATTTTCTACCCACAAATTCAACGTGAGCCAACAACTGTATTTAGAGAGTAAAAATCGCACCTTAGATATAGGCAACAGCACTTTACACTGGACTTCAGTCTTAAAAAAATTGAACAGTTGGGACCTTGAAGTTGCCAGGCAGAAACATCAGGGCAGTAGTACAGAATTCATGAATGAACATGTACCAGCTCACTCGCCTGCACTGCACTCCAATGAAAAGACTCTGCTTACAGAGGCCTATTCACAGACTCCTGTCTCGGGTGGGAGTTTTGTCAGCGCAAGGTCTGAAGGTGCTGATAATGGCAATAACGATAAAAGGTCTCGTACGAAGCGAGGCTGCGAATAAGCTGACATTTTAGTGCTCTCGAAGTGATGCCTGCCATTCAGCTTATACAGTATTATGCCTAGAGTCTGCAAATACACAGGTAACCTGCTAACGTAAAGCTGCTCACGTGGACCAGCGTTTACTGAGACGGACGGATGCCTTCTCCTGAAAATAACTCGTTTCTTTTGCGGATTTGCACAGCGTGGCTCCCGGGAGGTGTCATTTTCCTTCGAAAGCCCACACGCCGTGAAAGCTAGCACGCACTCCTGATGCCGTTCACACAAGCCAAAGTTTTGCCGCTCTCGCCACAGCGACGCAGTGCCGGCGGGGAGGGGACATCCAGCCCCGGCAGCCCCGGCCCCGCCGCTCCGGCCGGGGAGGCGCCCCCGCGGACGTGCCCGCGCCCCGCGCCCCGCGGCCGCCCCGTCCCCTCCCGCCCCGTCCCGTCCCGCCCCGGCGCCGCCTCACCGTCCCAGCTCGGACTCCAGCTCGAAGTAGTGGGCCAGGGTGTCCTTGTTGGAGCCGTCGATCCAGTAGTCGGGGGCGGCCGACCCGGGGCGGCCGGCGGCCGAGGAGCCGGAGGAGGATGAGGAGGATGAGGAGGAGGATGAGGAGGAGGAGGGCATGGTGACTTTCAGCATGCCGGGACGCCTGCCGGGGGCCGCCCCCTCCTCCGCACCGGCTGCAGAAAGCAGAGCGACAAGGCGGCTGGCGGCGGCGGTACCTCACCTCACCTCATCTCCCTTCCTTCCTTCCTCCCTCCCTCCCTCCCTCCGTTCTTCCTTCCCTCCCTCCCTCCCTCCCTCCCTCTCTCTCGCTCTCGCTCTCTCTCCCCTCCTCCTCCTCCCCGCCCCGCCGCGCCGGGCCGGGCCGGGCTGGAGCAGCGGCGGCGGGGCCTCCCCCCCAGCCCGGAGGGGCGGCGGGGGCGCCTCCGACTGGGCGGGCCCGGAGCTGCCGGCGGGGCGGAGCGGGGGGGCGGGCACGGCGACGGCCGCCGCGGCGCAGGGAGCCGCCCCGGGCGGGGGTCGCACCGCCCCCAGCCCCGCCAGGCCGAGCGCGGCCGGCAGCCGCCTGCCCCGGGGCCGTGCGGGCAGCGAGCCCCGGGGCTGGCCCGGGACGGCGGGCGCCCCGCCAGTTCGCCAAAGGCATCCTGGCACGAGCGGTCACCGGGAGCTCAGCCGCCCGCAGCCCTGCCAACGTTGGGACCGAGCTCCACGGGGGGACAACTTCACGAAGGGAGAAATGGCACCCGGATCTGGAGGGACCGCTGCCGTTGTTGCCGGGGTCGGGCGGCCCGAGCTGGCCCGGCCGGCGGTGGGGCCGGGAAGGATGCGTAGCCCGCAGCGAGGTGGGCGCCACCCCGTTGTGCTGCACCATTTTGCCAGTTCCAGATCTGGGATCGGTTATCAGGGTGCAACACGGGAGTTCAGGATTTTTCTCTCGGCGTTTGCTATGAATTTGGGGAGGAGGGTGCGGAGGCAGAGACTGAACAAGACAAATAGCAGTGGGAAAGAGACTGACAAATGCTCAAATATGACTGCAAAAATAAAAAAAATAGAGCTCCCCTTCCCACCACAGAACTAAAAGAAGCCATAAAGAAATAAAATTGCCATGCTGCAATGCCACTCTTAACAGGTTATGAAATCTGCAGGTTATGAAATGCATGCAATTATAATAACGTGTATTGTGTCCCTGACTGTAAAAACCTTAGCCAGAAGTGTCTATATAAGGGCAGTTTCTGTTGGTGTAGTGGTGAAATAAAACAGCAGCAGTTGTGTGTGCCTCGCATGCATAGTATGCCAGATCAATCCTACTCACATCCTCTCCTTGCTATTACACCCACTCATACTGTCATGCAAGCACAGGCAGGAGGCAAAATGGACCATGTGCAAGCCTGTGCAGCAGCAGTGACAGAAGTATTGTCCTCTAATTTTCAACCACAATCCGCTAGCCTGTTTTTAAACATTGTATTCCTTGCTCAGATAAAGCACAGTATCCTGTTCAGTGTTGTGTTAATTATGGTGTATTAATGTTTTCCAAGATGTTTTGTTTCCCCCGATAAACAAGTCTGTCTCTTACCTAGTTTCCTTACAGTACCCGGAGGGGGCACGTAGTCTTAACTCGGAATCTTTTAATTTCTCAAAGACTTTAACAAAGAAATGTTCCTCTCTACTTAACCAGATAATAAAAGAATTAGCTGCTAATCTGGTCTTTGTTAATGATAGGAAAGGATAAAAGAGATAAATGAGATAGATAAAAGAGAGATAATGCCCTTTTCTCTCAAGTTTACTTTTTGCCGTTATAAAATTAAAATGTAAATCCCCATCATGATTTGGGATTTTATCATTTTCAAATCCATATTTGAAAGTCAGGAAAAACTAACCCAAAGTCCTATTTTGCAAACCAAGTTCTATGCAAGCCAGTTTGACAGAAACTCCAAACTTCCTTTGAGATGAACTTCGTGCCATGAGCACCTACCGTAACAGGGCTGAGATCAGCGCCAGCGCAGCAGACAAGCAGCCTTTTCACTGTTGCTCATGCCTCCTCCCAACTCCCCAGCTCACTCTGTCTCTGCTGGTCAGTGTGGAACTTTTCTTCATAAAGCTTTGGTTGCTAGGTGACATTTTTTCCTCTTTTCTTATGCCATTTTCTGACAGCATCTCCTGGGAGAAGTAATGGTCACTGGTGATGAGAATCACACACACACACAAAATGGCCAGTCAGCACACTTAGAAGACAGCGGTATTCCACATCATATTTTTGTTTAGTCAAATACCTAACATATTCTGTAACCCAAAGGGCACATATATTTCTGTTGTGGTGGGCTTTTTGTAACAATTATTCTAGTAAGATTATGTTTATCCAGGTACCTGCAATCAGATTCACATCTCAGATGATCTAGATATGCTTACCATGAGCCTTTATGTGCTCCTTGCTAAATGACACTGCACCAGGGGATTTTTTTTGTACTGGGCTACCTATGTGAAAGGCATTTGACTTTCCTTAAAACTCTATCATCTCAAAGTGAGCTGGATCGCACCATGCTGACAACTTAGTACTTGAAAACTGACTGGACCTTATTCACCAGGAGCTCCACTTCCTTAAAAAATTAAAATAACAGTATCCAAATATGTCCATATGGAAATAAAGAAAGTCTTTAGGTTGCACACTGCGTATAACCAGCACATGAATGCCTTTCTCAGTCTCCAGGAAAACAAAGGCAGCTTTTCAAATGCACGGTGCTCCACTCATATCAGATCTATGTTAACAATGTGAAGGTTTGCACTGTCATTATTGGACATGAAACTAAAACACTGTTAAAACTTCACTTACGTATTTGTGACATATTATGTGTGAAATTTCATTATTTAATTTATATAATTTAATTGTTTATTCCCAATTTTGGTGACAGAGCTACATATACCATAATTTTCCTGCCAACAAACCCAGGTTAAAAACTCAGAGGAAAAAGGCAGGTCAAGGAGGCATGCATCTTTTGCAGAGGAAGCAGTTTTTTATGAACAAAAGATATATGCAAGAGATGTCCAACGTCCTGCCCCTCTCCTGCCACCCATAAATTTAAACCCAAAGCAGGAAGTTAATTTGGTGAGCTGGGGGAGGTGGAATCAGTAATCTTTCTGCCCCCCTAGTTGCTGCGGTTCTGTTTTGTGAATGCTCTTCGCCTTTTGTACAGACATCACTGCATCAGGTTTAAGCAGTCAACACTTTCCAGGGTTAACTTCAAAAATAAGTACAGGATAAGAACGTTCAAACCTGACTGCTGAAATTTTCGTACAATTCAAGCAGGTAGACCTTGGGTAGAAACTCAAGAACAAGCAGATTCTGTCCAGAGTTTTGAATAAGTAGTTCCCAGTTTGTGGGCATCATTTGAAAGAGTAGCATGTTAGTCCCTTGCCAGCTTAGGCTAATATTTCTTCCTGGACAAACTGCAGCATATATCTTCAAGATACTTAAATAAAAAGTATTTGTTTGTCCTCTACTGCTATATTTTCTTAAAAAATAATGCAGCTTCTTACTGAAGGTACAAAGTGTCCACACCTATAGTAGAAAAGGTAGTGTCATCTCTAAGAAGCAAACTGTCAGATACTGTCCTCACTGAGGAACATTTCTCTCAAAATAGTTTGCAGATACTAGAGCTCCCCTCTTTGCATAGATGATCCAGTATGGATTCCATGTTTGCACCCATGCTAGACCTGATGCTTATCTGCTATATGTGTAATGCAAATTAGGTCTTCTGAAACAGAAGTTACCCAAACCATGTCACATATAAGTCAGATAAGTTCAGATCAGGGCAAATCCCAAAAGCTTTCTCTTCCCTTACCTGTCACTGATTTTCCCTGGTGAATACAAAGCCTTCCATTACGTTTTATTTTCTGCAACATCTTTCATCTTGCATTCAACTTCCAGTACCTCTGGATGACTATGCAAGCTTCTGTTGAACGCCTGTCAGTTAGGAATGCCAAAACCCTCTGCTAATTTCTTTATTTTTATTTATGTAGAGGAAGCCTTATGACATGTATCGAACAAGTTCATCACAGTCTCTTAACTTATCATCTTTCATGCTGTTTTATATGTAAATCTAAGCCTACTTAATGATTTATAGCGCTGCTGGATAAAGGTGGACTCTTTCATCAGCTATGTATGTGAAGAGATTAAATCAGGTAAGAATGAATACAGTGCAGGGAAAGGCCAGCAGAAGCAGAAGAGTGATGGCGGTGAGGAGATGTGTTTATGCAAGAAAACAAAGAAGAGGAACAGAGAGATCCTCTGGAGAGTGGCAATAGGGGAGAAGGACAGTAGCAACATGCCCTCTTTCCTCAACCCCTACTCATATGTTTTGGAGTCAAAACCATGTATTTCCCATGTCTGGGAAAGCAAACATGTAAGTGGGGATAAAAAAGTGATTGGCTGAAGATGAACTGTTAGAAAATAATATGATTCATCCATCCCTGAACCACATTATGTGGGCCCCAGGTATCAATAGGGTCTTTATAGTCATTGCAGAGGGATACATAGAACAGTTGTCTGTGCAACATAGTCATGGCACTTATCTTTCCTGTCCCTCTTTAAGTGATTCAATCCTTTGATTTCTAGAATGTAGAAGGATACTTGAAGCATTCCCTTTCATTTTGCAGGATCAAACAGCATCCTTTGGTTCACTAAAGAAAACAAAGCTGATCCACAAGCCTACATGAGTCATTAAATCCAAATAAACCAACACCTTGAGGGCAGGCTTCACAAACCAAAAGTTGCCTAGTAGGACCCACAGAAGTTACACATAGCCCTTCCTGAGTGAAGCCCACTTAGCTGCTTCTGCCTCTCTAATCCCTGCTGAAACAAAATCCAGTTGGAGGTCCTCTGCCATTATTAGCAGCTCAAGAAATTTCTCTAGGATAAAATGGTTCCTTGTTTCTAATGCAGAACTTTTTCTTTTTTTTTTTTTTTTTTCTTTTCTCTCTCCCCCCCTGCTGCTGTTATGCAGTTTAAACTCACTCCATCACAGGGTGGTGGAAAAAGAACCCCTCCTCTCCCCACCCCCCCAAAAAAAACAACCCATGAAGTGAACTCTCAACATGTACACGTAAGAATACAAACTTTCTGCCAGGGTTAAGATGACACCAGCCATACAGAAAGCTGAAAAAACAGAAACTATTATGAAAACAGACACAAAGAGTCCTAGTCACAGCCAACCACTCTCAAAATAAAAAAGTTGACGAGGTTTAATATTGTTTCTTTCCCTTTCAAGAAGGAAAAGACAATTTCATCATTGTTTTGGTATTTGGAAAAAGACATCTACCTACAGGAAATTATATAAAAACTGTAAGAGGACGACAAAGTCAGCAGTTTCTGAGGAATAGTGATTTGTATGAAGCAAACTCACTTTCACATGGTAGGCTGGAGTCCAGCCTCAATTCAGTAGTAAATCAGTCATTTTGGAGGAAGGTTAGAAGGAGGTTTAGGCATGAGAGCATTAGCAGCTTGGGTGGATATGCAATGAATTGAAGAACTAGGAAACCATACTTCAAAAAACTTAATTTTTTCTAATTCTTGCAATTTATATTTTGTCCAGCATCAAAGCAAACATTAAGGAATCATATGAAGGGAAACAGCTGCCACTCACATCACTTTAAGAGTTACTCAGTGGTTGTGCACCTCCTTTTGCTGATTTGTGAACAAAAGCCAGCTAAAAATTCAGCAGATCCCTCTGTGTTACATTGCCCAGCGGAGAGAAGCAGTCTAAGCTATTTGCTTGATTTTCCTGTAAAACTATGTCCAGATTCAGCAGTGCAAGATGTCTTACTACAGATGTAAAGCAAACTCTTCACTGCCAGCACCTCAGCACTTTATCTAGCAGTAAAGTGGGTTCAGTAGCTAGTCCATTGACAGAGAAGTTAATAGCCGGGGCTATAGTCATAGAGCTAGAATTCAAGGTTCATCCCTACTGCCATTCCATAAAGCAGCTAGTTTACTAGGCTAGCTAGTAGTTCTTGCCTTTCCAGTTGCATTATTTTGCAACCTCCCCTCATCCCAAACAAAATAAATAAAACCCCACTGTGTTGTGAAAAACAATTATGACCATTAGTTCTGGCTGTTGCTGTCCAGTACGGAACAGACCTTCTCCATTTCACTCATTTGCCTCACATTTGAGTGGCTACAAGTTGAGAGGGCTCTAGCTGTAGTGTAGTTGTAACTGGGTTTCTTCTGACTTAAGTGCCAGTGAAAACAGTGGGAAACACAAACTGCTTTTACCCAGGACATGGTACAGAAGAGGAAAAATAGCTATCGTCATTTACTTCAGTCATTTCTGATTGGATTGCTGCCAGTTCTGTAAATTCTGGAAAACTGCAGTTTTATGAGCAAGGAAATGGCTGTGGTTTGTTGATATTGTGTCGTGGTTTAACCCCAGCCAGCAACTAAGCACCATGCAGCCGCTTCCCCCTCCCCCCTCCCAGTGGGGTGAGGAGGAGGAAAGGAAAAAAAAAAGTAAAACTCGTGGGTTGAGATAAGAACAGTTTAATAACTAAAGTAAAATATAATACCAACAATAGTAATAATGAAATATAATAATAATAATAGTAATGAAAAGGAATATAACAAAAAAAAGGAAGGGGGGGGGAGAAAAAAAAAACAGTGATGCACAATGCAATTGCTCACCACCCGCTGACCGATGCCAGAGCAGCGATCCATCCCTCCCATCCAACTCCCCCCCGTTTACATACCGGGCATGATGTTCTATGGTATGGAATACCCCTTTGGCTAGTTCGGGTCAGCTGCCCCGGCTCTGCTCCCTGCCAGCTTCTTGCACACCTGCTTGCTGGCAGAGCATGGGAAACTGAAAAGTCCTTGGCTTAAGATAAGCGCTACTTAGCAACAACTAAAACATCAGAGTGTTATCAACATCATTCTCACACTGAATCCAAAACACAGCACTGTACCAGCTACTAAGAAGAGAGTTAACTCTGTCCCAGCCGAAACCAGGAGATATTGTTTTGTATATATTTCTGATTAAACTTCCAGATATGGCCTTGCTCAACTGCAATATAATCTCTTTGAGTGCCCTGCCTGATATTGATGATAACAGACTTGCTATGTGCTAGCAAAAAGGTTTCTAGAAAAGATCAAACTCTGCGGGAAAAAAACCCAGATATTACAACATCATCCAATATAAAAGTAAAGGTTAACTATTTAGCTATGTATTTTGGTCCAGGAGTAGACTGCACCTTTGGTCTTCATGAGGACAATAATTTCAAGTGGCAGACCTGACATTGCTCTTGATGGATCTCACAATGAGATAGCAGTCGTGGGGAAAAGCTTATGCAGAAAACCCAAAGGAGTCAAAATGCCTGCACTTGAGTATTTCAGAGAATAATTCCTCCATTTACGCCCCTCTAGACTGAACGTCGATGGCCTTTTTTTTTTTTTAAAAGTCCCTTCACCCTTTGGATCCACATAGCCCTAGTCATCCCTACTGATATCTGACACAGGTTGACCAGAGACACACAGCAGAGGAGCATCCTTGTCTCAGGAAGTAATGTTTATAAGCTTATCTGCAGACAAATGCAGAGGAAAGGATTAGGAAAACACAATCTTAAACTCCTATTGTCTCACCTAAACGTGGTGCTGATTTCAGGCCTGCTGGAGGTTGCCCCTGCTTTGTCTCCTCAGACACGTAACTCTTACCTAGCTGCTTAGCTCTTCAACAGTTCTCATATAAAAGCCCTGGGGCTCCAGGACAAAACTTTCCTCATTGTGATCATCTTTCTCCATCTCATTCCTGGATTTGTCCACAACCATTCGTTCTTGATTCTTGAAAATTTACTGCAACTAATTTAACTCTCAGGGACAAGAACAGGTTACTCTTACGTAAAAGGAGGACTTACAGCACCTCATCTGCTCTCTGATAAGCATCCACATAAAGACTTTTACCCTTTATTTATTACAATTCAAGAGTAACTACTGTAATTCAAGAGTGTGCATAGGGATACCTTCCACTAAGCTGCTGCTGAACTGCAAGATCTTAGCATTATTCAGCAACTCAGTATCATTAAATCTACTGGTAGAAGTGCAGGGCTATGTACATATAGCACAGGGAACTTCTGCAGTTTTCATAAAAAACAACTTTATTGGAAATACCTAACAAATTCAGTCATGACTCAAGATCATATGAGATTATATTTTCATAGAAGATATGCTACATCTTGTAAAACAAAAAAATCTGAATCCTTCCAAGGCAAAAGAGATCTTAGTATTTCCAAGTCACAGCACTGTAATTTCTTCTCTAGATGACATACATACATATTCAAACAAGTTACGCCAATAAAATCGTGCATTTCCAAGCACAAGAGATGAGTTTTATTTGCACTTTGTGAAAATCAGCTGCAATTCATTTCATATAAATTCTCATTTAGCTAAATTTTTAAAATCTGTCCCCCTCATTTAATTACAGTAGTGGAATTAACAATGATGACCACATTTGCAGACTGAACAAACGTATTATTCTATTATTATACTTGCCCCTTCAACTACTGTTTTACCAATAAAAATGAGCAAGGATTAAATGAAGAATTATAAAGCAATCTGGTAGAATTTCCAGTAGAGCTAGGTGGATATCATGTATAGAGACTGTATTTTAGAATCTCCACCTTCATGTCCCAGTATGACTTCTGTAAGTGTGGTCGGTTGACCCTGGCTGGATGCCAGGTGCCCACCAAAGCCGCTCTATTGCTCCCCCTCGTCAACTGGACAGGGGAGAGAAAATATAATGGAAGGCTTGTGGGTCAAGATAAGGACAGGGAGATCACTCAGCTACCGTCACAGGCAAAACAGACTTGAGTTGGGAAAACTAGTTTAATTTATTACTGGTCAAATCAGAGTAGGATAATGAGAAATAAAACCAAATCCTAAAAACAGCTTCCCCCCACCCCTCCGTTTTTCCTGGGGTTAATTTTACTCCCGATTTTCTCTACCTCCTCCCGCCCAGCGGTGCAGGGAGATGGGGAATGGGGGTTGTGGTCAGTTCATCACACATTGTTTCTGCCACTCCTTCCTCCTCAGGGGAAGGACTCCTCACACTCTTCCCCTGCTCCAGCATGGGGTCCCTCCCACGGGAGACAGTCCTCCATGAACTTCTCCAACTTGAGTCCTTCCCACGGGCTACAGTTCTTCATGAACTGCTCCAGCGTTTGTCCCTTCCACGGGGTGCAGTCCCTCAGGAACAGACTGCTCCAGTGTTGGTCCCCTGCGGGGTCACAAGTCCTGCCAGCAAACCTGCTCCAGCGTGGGCTCCTCTCTTCATGGGTCCACGGGTCCTGCCAGGAGCCTGCTCCAGCATGGGCTTCCCACAGGGTCACAGCTTCTTTCAGGGCATGGCCACCTGCTCTGGCATGGGGTCCTCCACAGGCTGCAGGTGGATATCTGCTCCACTGTGGACCTCCGTGGGCTGCAGGGGGACAGCCTGCCTCACCATGGTCTTCGCCATGAGCTGCAGGGGAATCTCTGCTCCGGTGCCTGGAGCACCTCCTCCCCCTCCTTCTTCACTGACCTTGGTGTCTGCAGAGTTGTTCCTCTCATGTATTCTCACTCCTCTCTTCTCCGGCTGCCACTGCGTTTGCGCAGCAACTTTTTCCCCTTCTTAAATATGCTATCCCAGAGGCACTACCACCGTCGCTGATGGGCTCGGCCTTCGCCAGCGGCGGGTCAGACTTGGAGCCGGCTGGCATTGGCTCTATCAGACATGGAAGAAGCTTCTAGCAGCTTCTCACACAAGCCACCCCTGCAGCCCCCCTGCTACCAAAACCGTGCCATGCAAACCCAATACAATAAGTCCAAAGCAAAGCAAAAAGCAGAACAGTTTCATTGCTTGTGTAAACAGTTTTTCTCGTTTATTTCTCACTCAGTAGTTTGCTACTATATATACCCTTTCCATAGTTTAGACCCTTGATGTATGTAATATATCTAAAAGCTTTGGTAACATCTGACTTGTACAAATCACTTTGCAAGGACTTATACATTGCTTTTGTTTCCATTAAAAATTTTATACACATGATTAGGGGCATTCTGGTTTCCTCAAGCAGTATTTCCTATTTCTTTTTTTAATCTGAACTGAAATGCAATCAGTGAAATACTGAACATTGAATTCAGTGAAGTACTCTTCACTAAATCAAAATGCTATGATCACAAATCAGTATATTGTTCAAATGAATCTGTCCATTTTTTGCTTAAATATTAATTGATGTTCAAAATTAAAAAAAAAAGAAAAGCTGCCTTGGGCCAGCTTCATGGTAAAGCTGAGTTCACGCAGAGGATATAAATGATCCTTCAGCCTTTACCAGACTAAATGACAAGATATGTGTATGCAAAAAATCATGCATAATTTGAATGCTGATCTGCACATAATTACTGTAGGTGTACAGAAAGCTTTTGTACTTACAAAACAGTTCCTCCTGCTTCCATAGAGCTCCTGTGCAGGAAGGCAATATTAAAATCACTAACCGGTATACGGAAACACACAAACCAAAATATTAAGCACTCTCCAGGCTATTCTTGCTGCATGTTTCTCAATGCTTCTTGCTTTCTGTCGCCTAGATAGAGGCTTTTGATACTATTTTTTTGTCTTGTTAAGGGTTAAACAATTATTTGTATGATTTAATAATAGATCAGAAACTAATGTTCGTTTTGTTTATACTTATGCAATTCCAATGAACCCTAAGCATATCAGCAGATGTAAGTGAAAGGAACATTTGGCCAGCCACCTTACAGGAAGTTTAAGATTGTCACCAGTTCCCTTCCAGTGTCAGCAGCTGTACAACTGATTTAGAAAAGGATGGTTTTTTCGCAACACCAGACGAGAAGTGCACTGATACTGCTATATCTATCATCTGCTAACCAGCTAATCTTGCCTTTTTCTACACAAAGTTTCCAGAAAATAATCACTCAAGACTGCTTCCATTTTACTTGCCACTTTCACGTTTCTCTAGGAGTTGTAGAAGACACTGTTATGAAATGTCAGCAGTTATGTAGATAAGCATCTTAACTCATATGGGGAAGGAAATGTGAGCTATCTAAAGTGAGCTGAGGAATTGCAGAGCTCATTATGTTCTGCTGGCTGCATTTGGAAAGAAGTGCTTTCAATCTGAAATGAGAGAAAACAACAAAGAGTCTCTTTGCTCTTCACCAGAGTGAAGACAGTGTGTGTGTCTGCTCTTTGTCTGAGACTCACTCTGCAAGAGACTTCCTGGTTGGTTGGACAAATCCCACACAAAGTTATTCAAGGCAACTTGAAATCAGTATTTTTGGGTCTTGTGGTAAAATGCAAATGACTTATTTCAAGTAATCAAAATACTTCATTTGACTCGATTCTGGTTATCTTTTTCAATAGAACTTTTATAACAACAAAAGCTAGTTTTGAAGCAAAATGTTTAACTTCAAAAGTACCTATATGAAACATTTTATTGTTTCCAGCATTTTTTTCCATACAAAATTATTTACTGAGTTTACCTCAAAGAGTACACTGAGTTCCTACCAAGGCTTTTTTCCTGTGGAGAAGGTGTTGGTTAAAAAAGTCCCCAGTTCTATGACAGACAAGCAGCAGCAGCACAGACAACAAAAAGAAACTTTGTTCCCAGCAATGCAGAGCTTAAAAGACAGAAAAGTGAAGAACCATCTGTTTGGTACACTTATCTTGGCTATGGCTTTTTACATCTTTCAGAGTCACGCAGCTTAACATGGCAAAACACAACATGCTTTTGGGTAGCACTCGCAGCCATTTTCTTGGGTAATTCTTCCCTGTTGGGATGTCAGTGGGAAAACTCCTTAGCAGGTCATGAGAAGAGAGACCAAGAAAGCCTGCATCAGCCACTGCAACATTCAAACAAGTGGAAATAATAAAAAGAAACATGAGTGTAAGTGCTGTGAAGGTGTGAAGGTTTTCCACGAGTGATGACATTTAGAGTTTAAGGGCAACACAGCTAGGTTAGCACCTTGTCATGAGAAGGACTGAGTCAAGTGGATGCTGTAGCATCACCATAAATACTACATCCCCGAATATTATTTTTCTCAATAGAACTACAGTTATTAAGTAGGAAACTGATTTAATACTTTGGAAACTACACAGGTCATCTGTATCTTGATCCGTTACTTAATCTTCCTCTGCCCCTAAAATTGTACAATATTTCTGAGCCAAATCTTGAAGTTCTTACAGGCAGATTCAAGATCCACTGACACTAATGAGAGTCTTTGCTCTCAGAAGTCAACATTTAAATTTTATATTTCTCCTTGTACCAATATTCAATAGCCTCACCTGGGACCTGATGAAAAACAGTTTCCTAGTTAAAAAGGTGCTAATGGCAAATAAAAGCAAGACAAAGTGCAAGATTTGGCCAAGTCATACTTACCATTTTCAGGCACAGTAATGAAGAGAGTGTAACTGCCAGTATAACTATTCCTAATATCTTCTGCCTGTATCCTTTATGTATCGTGTGCAGCTTTTTCATCAAAAATGCTTTCTTTAGTACCTGGCCTGCATTTTGACTAACTGCATGTAAATGACAGGAACAGAGATTCTAGAAAGCTAATAAAATTAAGTTAACTTGGAGGCCACATCAGTCACCCTGTTGTTAGAGGAAAAAGCTAGGCAAATAAAATACTGAAATTTGGGGTATCCTTGGCTTTACAGCAATTCACTCAATTCTGTATAGGACGCTTTTCTCAAACCTCCAAACTTACATCTGGGCTTCTTCTATCTAACCTACCAAAACCAAAATTTTCCTATGAAAGTCACTGTGATGTGTGGAAAATGTTTAAAACAAAGCAATAAAGCTTCGTCTGAAGAATAACAGATCACTGAGGAAGACACATAAGATTGTCTTTATTCTAAATATAACTGGACCGTGCCAGTAAGCAAGTTTAAGATACAGTTTTAAAAGTGCATATTGTGTTTATGATCAGCTTCTCTTAAAAAATCTAATCTTCCTGTTGTACTATTGTCAGATTGGTAAATCCTCAGCAATTTGCCCAAGAAATGTAGTATTTTTGTAGAGCAACATGCCAGTTTATACACCTAGAATGACACGCTTCTGCAGAACTCTAATGTTGTTATTAGATCTTGGCAAAACCCAACAATTTCAACTCAAACTTTGTTCTCAATTAAAAAAAAAATACCAAGGCCAGCTCTTGATTTAAGACCACTTAAGTAAGTGCTTTTCCTCTGGAATTCCACTCACCATGACATACATATTTTCAAGGATACAAGTTATACCACTGATACTAGACTAGTGATAGATTTTCAGAGCAAAAACCTTTTCTTTTTCTCTAACTGAACCCAAGAATCACTCCCTCAGCAAAAATATAAATTTTCTACTGCGCTGATGCATCTAGAAAAAGACAGTGCCAAAGGCTGCAAATGAGAAGAGAAAAGCAGAGTGAAGTTCTGACAGCCAGACTAGCAATACGGAACAGAACAGAGACAAAGAGCACTTCTTAAACACCCTACATTTGACACGTGCCTGTGAAAAAGTAGAGACAGGCAAGCGGGAGGCTGAATGCCTGGTCCCACTCATGTCAGTGGAATTTGTTGCCATGGACTAACACGAAAATGACACGTGTAGGTGGTATCCACACAGACCATGCACAGTTTCATAAATACAGGTGCATGTGACCAGCTGTGGTAAACAAGCTTATCTGCTTTCGGTTTGGTCAGGGCAGGACAGAGACTGTACTAATCTGCTGAAATGACATGAATTGGTTTCAGTTGAATTTGGATCATGACCCAATTTATGGGACTCTGAGAGCGCACCTGCGCTATCAGATCCGCTCTCTTGTAATCACAGGTAATTTTGTCATGATCCGTTCTTCCCAGAAATGCTTCTTTAAAGTTTTTAATGCAGGAACAGGCAATCAGGTGCTTCAATTCCTTCTGACTGAGTATAGGTGTCTAATTAGCATGTACCACACCAAGAATAGGGAAAGTTCCCCTCTTCTCAGCTCCACTTCACTTCCACTGCATACTCATCCTGGAAAACATGCTCTCATTCTAGATCTAGTATCTTTATTTAGCAAGGCATAAAAAATGGGCTTGAATTCATGGTGTTGATTTTATTGGAACTTAAGCACATGCGTACATCTTGCTGAACTAAGTCAAAGGCTAAGTGGATTGGTGAATACAAACTTAGGTCCTGACCCCCAGCGGCAAAATTTTCAGATTTTAAAGGAACAGACTTAGTTCCATGCCACTGGATCATCCAGCCTCCCCCGTCAACTTCCTAAAAAATGCAGATTGTTTAAAACAGCAGCTACACGAACTGTAAACTTTTTTTACAGACCACAGAAAGTGTCACCCAGCCGTCTCTACCATGTTTTCTTAGACTAAAAGAAGTGGGAAAAGGATCAGATATGCATATATTTTTTAAAAAACACAGAAGCCAAGAAAACAAAAAGGTCCTCTGCTGAAGTCATCTAGACATATTACAATTTTCTGCCACAATCATGTTTACATACTGAATTCTTAAAAATGCTGATTTTAAAATGGAAGCACTGTCAACCCCTAAACAGGACAGCAGCAGCAGGAGCTCATATAAATTTCAGTGAAGAGAGACTCTAGGGACTGGCTCTACAACTTATTGTACATTTCCTAGATAGATGTTCTCCATTACAAGATTTAATTAATTCATAGTAGTCTAATTCATTAAAATACATCTATGAACAATCAGCCATAGTTCACATACTTGAAGTACAGGCAGGTTTGATTTTTCCATGAAAAGAATAACCAACTGACAAATAAAAAGCTGCTTCTGGAGCCGAGTCATTTATATTTATTATTGAAAATAAGGAGTCCTGGGCAACGATGCCAAACTTAGTATGGTGTATTCAGCACATCAATACGAGATTATTTTTCTCTGCAGTCCGACATAGCAGTGATGTGATACATTGTGTGGGCCATGCTGGCTACATTTTAATTTAGAAGGCTGCTGGTCTGCAGACTGAATAGGTACAAATTGGAAACTGGCCAAGGAGGCAGCAGGAAGAGACCATTGCAAGTGAACGAAAACCACTTCCAGGCCCTGCCCTTGCTGCTGATGTCCTCTGGCTGCTGCACCAGAAGGAGCATCTGCAGCTCAGAAAGGCAAGCGCGATGTGGCCAGCCCCACCACCACGCACCCCTGCAGGGCCATGGCTGCCCCGGCACAGGCGGCACTGACACACCTGCCTCTTGGGAAAGAAAAGGGGAAAGAGTCCACCTTGGAGGTGAGCTAATCCTCGCAGCGGGAAGGAGAGCTTTTTCGGTGGAGGACGAAGAGGTTCTGGATGGATGCAGGCGCCGAGACCGCTGTGATGCTCCATGGGGTAGGGGAGAAATGTTTGTCAGGGACCTGATTTGGGAAACAAAACAGACACTACAACAAATCTAAGCTTCTCTGGCCTCAGTGGCTTCAGGCAACTTCCAGTGGCTGAGAGTATGTTCCCCATGCCAGTCTCCCCCACTTGCTCTTAAACTGCTTACAATATATCCAGGAGTTTTATAACCAGAATGCAAACTAGCAGATGAAAGCAGAAGGATACTAATGAATACATGTGAGTTACAAAATTATCTTCAAGTGGTACCTCATTTTCTCATTAAACAGTAGGTCAAAAATATCTGTTGCCTACTGGCAATATAAGGAGAGTACCACCAGTTAGATGCACATGCTCTTTTTCTTCCCCCTTCCCCATCCGGAGCTTCCTGATCAATTTATCACATATGGTTTATCATTAAAATCTGGCAATCTTCAGTGAATTTACATTTTTGCATCTCAAGCCTGCTTAACTCCCTGAAAAACTGTAATACTCGCACTTAGTGCTCACATCATTGCTATTACCGATACAGTACACGCTCCTTTTGTAACAGCATTAGATAGCATGGAAGCCCCAGAAGCTGCCACTGGACTGTATGTGAATTCAAATTTCAATTTCAAAAGGTAAAAAAAAAAAAGGAAATTTTTATGGTTGGGAGTGACGTTTATGGGAGAAAAAAAGGAAAAGTTAGCATCTTGAATGCAAGAATGAAGAAAAAAAAATTCAACAGTTGTTTTATAAATCTCAAGTGTTTTATAAATCTCAAGAGCCTTCACTGGGGAGGTGCGCCCACCTCTCCTCCCTCTGCTACGTCCTATTGAAATGAATGGCAATCTCCTATTGACTGATGGGTCTTGGATTAGGTATCCAAGCACAAAGTGGGTTGCTAAAGAGACCACGTTTTCTTGTTTAAGCACTACAGACTTCCTTCTGCTATTATTATTAATAAGTCACTGTTTAACACCAGCTTCATGAGTGAGTAGTTTTTTTGCATTCAGTATCACAGATGATGCCTGACCTCCAGCTCCACTATATCCTACATCAGATTTTCCTTTTCTTTCTCAGACAGTATCTCAGCTATGGTGAAGTCATTAGCTTTTGCAAGGTAATCCAATTCCTTCACATAGCTATAAAGTGTAATAAAAATATCATTCTTAAAGCATGATAATGCTTACAGCAGTGGAAGAATGTCTGGACTTTTTTAAGACTGAGAAATTGGTCCCAAATAGATTGACCACATCTCCACCGAAGTGAGTGATTTTGCCCCTGAGGCTCTCCTGGACTCGATGTACTAAAGGTGGGGAAGCTGCACAGTGATTCAGTGCTGCGGGCAAATACACAACAAGAACTTGTCTTAATCATTAGATGTCCCAGATACAAAGGTGAGATAAGTAGGGTGACAGCAAGCTATTACTGTAAGGCCTAGGATCTTCACAGCAGATGGGGAAGCAGGAGATATACCCGCCACCTTGTGTGTAAAGGAGGAGGAGTGGAGCTTACAGAAAATCATTTTAGCAGATGGTTTAGGAACTGGATGTGATTTTTAACACCTGATTTCTACTGACCAAGCACTTTCAGACCAGTCCTACTTGTAGCTCTCTTCTTTCAACAACACCATGTCTACTACCTGCTACCTGCTACTAGATGGCTACCACATCTGCCTGCCATCTGGGTCTCATCTATGACCCTGATCTCCCTGGCCACAAAACATACTGTGTCTAAGTCTTGCAAATTCTTCCCAGATAGTATTTTTGGATATGTTTTTTCCTACCTATCTATGTAACCCAAACTATTCATATCTCAATTAATTCAAGCTCTGTTCCTGGGCTTCAACAAATACAATGTAGCCCTACTCAGAGTGGTGCTGACAGAAATAATTTCCCTCCCAGACTGTTGGTTTGCTTATATAACTCCTCTAGTTCAAGTCATCAAACATAAAAATTACTTGTTTGTGCCTCTGAGTTCATTCAGAGCCTATGACCACACTCCTCACACCTCACTCACCAAGAGGATGACAGCTCCCCCATTCACTAGATGGGGCTGGCCACTAACATTCCCTTGTTATGTCTGTGTAGAATTTCAACATTCTTTCATGTTCTGCCCACATGCATGGGATGACAGTCTTTTAACCACCTGCCATCAGAAGATTATTTCACTGTCCATAATGCAAAAGGCCAAACATTAAAATTGTTCAGGAATCTTAATATGCCTAAATTTGACACTTATGATCAAGAGCTGCCAATGTAGATTTGTAGCAAACCATATGCTTCTCTGCTTTGAGTCAGGTCCAGTGATGTTTCCACCAGTTCCTGTAACAGAAATTCCTGGCAAATGTTTTTCTCCACAACACACTCAATCTGAAACAATCTAGGTTATTGGGAAAAGAAGGAGCCTTGGAAGGCATCCAAATTACTCAATCATTCTGACAGTTATGGGAGGCCAACTGCTGGAAAGATTTTGTGAGAGCTAAATGAAACTGTTCCAACAAGACATATATAAGCACAATATGATACTCCGGCACAGAGCAGGCCACAACCTTTAGGTGCCAAAGTATTACTTGCATGTTGAGCAGGATGTTCCCTTCTAGTCTGACACTTTGTTTTGTTCATTTTTTCAAAATTCCCTTGAATTCCTGGTAACAGTAACACACTGAGCATTGCTTCATTGATGAAGGAACTCAAGAATACATTACTGATTTATTTATAGGCACAGAGAGATGGTGACAGATCTGAGAACAGAACTTACAACTTTCTGTTCCAGTACTGCATGAAACACAAGAAAATTCTGCTTTTCCACAACCCCAGTCTTAACTGCAAGTTTCTACCTTCTTTCAGCTTTGCTCCTTCTTGTGATCCCTGCCTAGTGTGTTTGTCCTTACAGGAGTGGAACTGATCATGGGAATTAGAAAGACTTTAGGCAGCTCAAATCGCTAAACAGATAAAAAGATCAGACAACAGCAGCCTGAAGTGCTACTGAGAACAAGTACCCTTAATGGGAACAAATATAGGCCATACTCTGTAATTTCCATTAGCTCTGGGTCAGCACAGAATCTAGCATAATAAATGTCACAGATAATTTATCAATACCCAGCATTCACTTTACAGCACTTGAACATTAACATTGAATATGCTTTTTAAAGTTTGTACAGAGTCCCAGAGAAATTACTGGGTTCTCAAATACTGTAAGTGATCCTATTAAATAATAAAAATATTTAAACGTGTATGCAAAAGAGGGAACACAATAAACTACTTATATTCGCAGTGATTTTTCTAACTGTTTATGTTAAACACCAGGTCACGCTTTGCAGCACGGGTGCTCTAACAGTCCATGGCCAAACATGCTTCACCAGCTGCCAGCTAACTCCTCGACAGTGCAGGAGAGAAAGAGCGTTTTGATCATGACATCCTAAATGGGGCTGTCCACCATTACTGCTAATGGCTCCATACACTGCAAAGAACCTGCAAAAGCACAGTCTCTATCTTTTAGAGGGTCTGCGCAACTTGAAGACCTGTCCTCTTGGGCCAGGATCTCATCCAAAGCATTGTTTACTACAAAACTTCCAAGGAAAACCAATGCTATTGTGAAATGGTCTTCCCTGCAATTAAATGAAATGGAGATTTTGGAGTCTGACAAGCTAGGGCCTATTACTGACAAAATGCTGATACATTCTGAATGAGCATTTTTTTTAATTCCAGAAGTGATACGTGTTAGTTCATGAAGTATCTGAAACGAACAACTGAAGTTTGTTACCCGCAGTTTGTCTCTCATTTGCTGCTTTGTGAACATTTTTTTAAGATACACTTAAAAACCAGGATAGAGATTCCAAAAGGTTTGCCTGTGTTTTCTTTCCAGATTAATACACTGCCAGCTAACTAAGAGGATGATGCAGCCAGTGACTTACTCTCTGATGTTTACAGTTATCCCAAGCTGCCTACAACTCAAGAAAGAGTCAGCCTTCATGGTTGTTTATCAAAGCATTCAAAACATGAAGTCATACAAAAATTATTTTTCATTTTCTAAATAAGAGTGCCTACACTGCTCAGAGTTTATACATACCCATATCTACATTGCTTAGGTAGAAGTTTTTCCTTCCCATTACAAGGTCACCTTTGCAACTGTTTTCTTTTTAATTTTACCCAACCTAAAGACCTAGAAAATGAAGAGGGGGGTGGGGCAGTGGGGACAGCACCCAGGATGGATAAAGATTAGTTGTTGGTGCTTTTTTCAGTAAAAGAAATAAGGGGAATAAGAGAGAGTTAGCAAGCAGCCAGCCTCAAAGCAAGGAAGCGGTATCAATGAGCAGGTAAGCTGTGGAACTCCCTGCCATGGGATACTGCAGATGCCAAAAACGTAGATGGATTCAAAAGAGGCCAGGCAGATTCATGAAAGACAAATCCACTGTTCAATATCCCAGAACAGTTAGAAACCACCTTTGCCTCAGATAGTCCATCAATTTCAAATTGGTAAAAGCTGAGAAAGTATTTCAGAGGAAGCATCAGGTATGCTTGCTGTGTTTCACTTTTCCTTGGCATCTGCTTTTGGCCACTTCGGTCAGATCTAACAGAGCCATTATTATTGTTACATAAAAGATTCACATTTGTTATCTCAGCATCAGGCAAAACTTAGACAGCACATCAGATAAAAATATGATCTTACTGAAGTGATTTTTTCCTATAGGTTATTTTCCTAAATAACTTTTCAGTTCATCGCAACACAGTAAAACTTTGGCCAAGAAAATCTCCTGCTGTGTGGGCACTTCTAAAGACTGATGGGTTTGACTCACAGGAAGGCATTTGCACAGCTAATTAGTTAGTTACTAATTGTTTATGTATATAACCTGAAGCACACCAAGTTTGGAACTCCATATGGTGCCTCACTGTGGCCTAAGAGTTGCAAAGAAATCTGACATGGGGTTTCTGATGCCATGCAGTACATGTATGATTGAAGTTACATGCAACTAAAACCAGAAACTTAAGGGAAATGTTAGGCCACTTTAATAATGCATCACACTACTAGATCCACAGATTATGAATATCCTGAAAACCAAGCACACTAAAAAGTCAGGCATATGACAAAAGCTATCTCCTCGCCTTTTTGTTGCTCCTCCATGTACATTTACAACCCTTTATTATATGAACTTCAGGGATATGATTTGTGGGCTTTAAAGCAAATAGTCAGGGCCCCACACCACAGGAAGGGAAGTAAATACATGGCTACACTTCATCTTCAGCTCTTTGTCCCCATCGTTTAAATGTAAACTTCCTTTCGTCATATGTAAAAAGTGAAACGGCTGAGGGACAGCTATACATTCTTTACTATCCCTTTGGCTATCCAGAGAGTAGTCTTCATAGGGGAAAAGGAGAAAGAGAGGGGACAGTTTTTAAGAACATTATGACTAGATTTGTCAGCACTCACATGACAACATGATGACTCACATGACTGAAGTGATTTGAATTCAGAGAGCAATTCCTCATTCATTGCATTTCTGGGTAGAATCAAACCCAGAGGTTGCTGTCTATCTGTCTATGAGTATGAGCACTATTATATGAACTAGTCTTACTAGGAGCCAGACTTGACTGTTTAGTATTCTTTTATTCTTCCTAGAAAGAAATTGGCTTGAGTTGAAGTAGAGAAAGGCTGTGTTGTAGTTTAACCCCAGCCAGCAACTAAGCACCATGCAGCTGCTCCCCCTCCCTCCTCCCAGTGGGATGGGGAGGAAGATGGGGAAAAAAAAGTAAAACTCATGGGTTGAGATAAGAACAGTTGAATAACTAAAGTAAAATAAAATATAATACTACTAATAATAAAAATATAATAATAATTGTAATGAAAAGGAATATAACAAAAATAAAACCCAAGAAAAGACAAGTGATGCACAATGCAATTGCTCACCACCCGCTGATCAATGCCCGAGCAGCGACCTGTCCCTTCCAGCCAAGTCCCCTCCATTTATATACTGAGCATGATGTTATATGGTATGGAATATCCCTTCGGCTAGTTTGGGTCAGCTGTTCTGGCCATGCTCCCTCCCAGCTTCTCATACACCTGGTTGCTGGCAGAGCATGGGAAACTGGAAAATCCTTACCTTAGAACTACTTAGCAACAACTAAAACATCAGCGTGTTATCAACATTGTTCTCACACTAAATCCAAAACACACTGTACCAGCTACTAAGAAGAAAATTAACTCTATTCGAGCCAAAACCAGGACAGGCTGCAAGCATTCGACTCGGTGGGTAACTTATTTTTCATAATGGTGATATATCACTATTTTCCCTCTAAACCTAGAAGTGCTGTTTGGAGTTAATACAGGTGAGCACTGAAGGCTTTTGCCAGAGATGGAGAAGATAGGTTGAGTTATTAGGAACTCCTAGGTAAAATGCTTGAGCAGTGATCTTCACAAAACCACAGTTGGTCAGATCTCAAAACCATAGGTCGCAACATGGAAACTAAAAGATGGCGTTTGCTCTTGTCCAGCTTACCATGAATGCAGAAATCCTGATTTTCATCGCTCCTCTTCCTCCACCACCAACTCTCTCAAGACAGGACTAATTTGGAGCAGTAGGACAAGGAGTCAAGAGTTGGAATTCCTCTGTACTATTTCTGGTTGTTCTGCTGACTTGTTAGAGGACATTCAGCAACACTGGATGTATCAAGACTGCATGATGAAAAAAGCAAAAGACAGCAAGCTAGCACCAAACTATTTAGGCCTGGAAGCCACAACTCGGAACCCAACCTCTAGCTAACACTCCTACATGACAACATACAGATATTTCTACATGGTCCTATGCTACATGGTCCATTTCCCTACATGTCACACAGTTCTGGTAACACCAATATTCATGGGTTGCTGTGAAGCTAAATTTATCCAAGTCAAGTCTTTGGGTGAAAGGACCTCCCATTGAGCAAGTGGAAATTATTACCAACATTATAAAATGAGTGGGTGCTGCTTAGACTGAGAATTAGCTCTTCAGAACGTGGTTGCTAACAAAATAACAATGGGAAAAGAAGCACTTGCCTTTCAAGTTAGTCTCTAGCAGGAATAGCAGCAGACTATAACAAAGCATAATTGTAACAGTTTGAATCCTAGAGTTGAAATTGAAGAGATTAATGGAACAAATAAGATTTTTCCTTTATCTTAGTACAATCTGAGGAACAACCCTGTCATTTTAGTAAGACACCCTCTCTTTTAGCTAAAGGAGAAAAGCATAACTAAACAATGCAAAGAGACAATCTTGTTTAGAAATATGGAACATACATGAGAAAATGCTGAATTGACCAGATGTGTCCACAATGTTTTACTCAGCTCTTAAAATTGCTGTAGATGATACACGGAAGCAGTACAGTGAATAGTGCAAGAACGATTTCACAGGAATTGAGAGAGGATTGGCAGAAATAATTGGAAAGGTCATCCATGAATGCTAGGAAACCTTTGCTTTTCTGGTCTGGGGAGGATGATAGTTATAGCTACAAAGATGATCTTGAGAGTGTCTTTTGGGGAAAAAAGTAGAAGTTGATTGGAAAAGGAGGAAGATTATACAATACTCTTAAGCACAGAACTTCATATTTTATTAGATTTAAAATCTGTTTTCATTTGTTTGTTGCTATCTATACGTATTTCCAATACCTAGTTAGGTTAATATTTGTGAGAGGAAAAAAGCCTGTGGCCATGTAGACTCATTTCAAGAGAACAACAGAGACTGGAACATAATTCAAAACTGTCAGTTGTCCTTCTCTATTTAAAGGCAATGGATTATTTCACTTAATATTCTCCAATGTACATAAAACAGTTACTTAGCTTTTCTGAATGTAGTTCTCAATCTTGATTAATTAAGATTCAAGGACTTTTTAGCAATCTTGGCCTCATAGGCTTTGCAAAAGTCTCTCATTTAAAGCGTTTACCCCAATCCCTTTTCAAAATAACATACTATTTTATTATGGAAAAACAGCAGAAAATTAATTTATGGCTTATTATAAAAAATAATTTTTTTCCTGTTATTACAGCAGACTGTCTTGTAGCATAGAAGCCTGTTTCTTGTCAGTGGCTAGAGATGCACTGTAGATATCTCTAATCAACAGGAATTTGTCTTTTTAATTGACAGTTCACTTATGGCTGTCAGTTATTAAAAGCAGAGAGCTAACACAGCTTAATAGTTACCTAGACCATAGCATCTCTTTTAGGACTCTAACCAGTATTTAAAACAGTATATAAATCAGAAGAACAACAAATTTGGACTAGTGTATAAAGCTGTACTTCAGAGGTGCTGTTGTAACCATCCTCTTGCTGGTGGAACACACTGAGATGGTAAGAATATTCTACCACCACAGTTTGGGATTGGCTCCTTCTCTACCATCAGCATTCAGCTTAACATCAACACTCCATTCCTAGGCACCAGCCCACAGCTCTTGCTAGATTAATTCAAATGAGGTTAGATTCATCTTATCTGAACCTTTTTCATGTGATGCCACAGTTACTGCATTATGTTTCTGTTTAGGCTAACCAGGCATATCAAGGAGCTCATGGTCCATGTTTAAGTTGCATATCAACCCACTGGGCCAACTTCTGCTAATCCCAGAGCTCCATCTTTGTTTCTTAGTCCAGCAACTTAAGTGGAGTTGGGGTGATAAAAGCGGGTTACCTTAAGATTACTGGTAACACCTGTAATGATCTGGGGCTCCAGGATTTCCTCCTCCAACATATCAAGATGATAAATAAGCTGAGGAATGAGTATCTGAGCTGTGCTACGGTTCTGCTTGCAAAAAATTACAAGATTTTTCAAAGCCTTTCCTTTCAACATGAAAGGAAATGGTATGTGCCAGAAAAACAGCACCTCCTCAGTCATGTCAAAATAGTCTGTTTTATACGTGTATGCTATAATCAAGATTTGTTCTTCAACTGCCAGGCACTGGGCTCAGTTAAGAAATATCCTCATACGCATGGAGCAGAGAATCTAACATGGTCAAACTTTCATTAGCACATACTGTTTTCAGTACCATTATACCTTAGGATTAAAGTTTACTGCATTATTTTAGCTCTAATATTTCATTGATTTTTTCTTTCATTTTGACAATTTCAGTATTTTCTTTCCTTACAAAGTAGATTAATCAAACACTTATAAAGTAGGTTAACAATTTTTCCAAGCTCACAGAAACAGAAGTTTTCACGAAAAAATAAATCTTACCTTAACCTATTTTGTACAGACAAATCCGTCCAGGTCTTGACAACCCATAGAAACATTCAGTATATCTCACTAACAGGTTTCTGCTGGGAAAAATCAGTACATTTTCCACATAGTTTTATCAGGTAAATGCTTTGACAATATCTTTGTATTTGCCCACTACATAATTTCTTTCTGACGCCCTTTAAGATCTTGACTTTGGCAATCACAATACACAGACAGAAATCCCAATTTACATAGAAAACCAGCTACGGTTCTCCGAGAGGCTGAATTCCAGCTTTGGCTCCTCTGTTTAGGAGGAAATCATTCCTGTCTGGTCCCTTAAGGAAGGCCAGGAGACATCTCGCAA
Organism: Gymnogyps californianus; assembly: GCF_018139145.2. Classification (NCBI taxonomy): domain Eukaryota; kingdom Metazoa; phylum Chordata; class Aves; order Accipitriformes; family Cathartidae; genus Gymnogyps; species Gymnogyps californianus. Next base: position 23,174,761 of record NC_059500.1, read on the forward strand.
TTTGCATGTTATCATGCACATGATACCCTCAATGTTTAACATCAGCCACCTGGGGTCACTTTTGAACTCTGTGACCCTGTCTAAGCAGAATTGCCCATAGGAACTATGTAAGGCCTAAAGGCAAGATCTTGTAGTCACCTTGCTATAAAGGAAAAGAGGGCTTCTACAGCATGGCCACAATGTTCCCACAGCTAGGCAGGTAAGAGGAGGAACACGTGGATGCCCAACTCTACCCACTATGGGCTTTCAGCAGTCAGATCCTTGCTTCCCTGCAGGATCACTGCTATTTACTCCACTGTCTCCCATTCCTCCTGTGTAAAAAGAGGCTCTGTGTTCCTCTGTTCCAAGCAGTTTTTTTGTCATAACTCCTGCTCTGGTATTCAGGTATCATCTGCTTTGATATTTTCATTAATTATTCTGGGAGATGCTGCAAACGGGACAGCATCACTAGAGAGGACACTCTCTCCTGGGCCAAGTACCACCGTACTGGGGTCCATCCTCTTCCTGAGGACTGACGAACTTTCTTACTTTTGACTGCACAGGTTCTTTACAACACCTCAGGCATTTTCCTCGCTAAGGAGTGAGATTTAATTGCAGTAAGTCCCCAGGTCCTGAAAAGATACATCCCAGTCTGTTTCTTTTACAATTTTGGGATTCCTACCTTCTCCAAGCCTAAGCAGCAGAGTCTTGCTCCAGAAATACATTTCTAGACACTACCTTTTCCCTAAAACAACCACACTTTGTGTCTCTTTCTCAGATGGCTACATGCTCTTACAGTTTTTCTTAACAGCATTTCGTGGACCTCTCACCATTCCCACACTAAGTGCCTTGTACCCTATGAAGAGGGTCTTTCCTCAAGCACAGATTGTGTTACCAAATGGTTATAAAATAGTCAGGCTGTAGAAGCTACTATAAAAAGAAGAAAGATCTATAGCTGCAGCAGGGGACATAATACGGTGGTGGTACATGAGAATGAAACCTCCAGGGATAAAAGGCAAGGACTTGTTAAACAGTCAAATGTGTTGTGGCACCCACCAATTTTAGAATAATTTTTCTTATCAGACATTCACTTGAAATACTTTCAACTCGTTTGGCAGTCTAATTCTTCTACAGCTCATTGCAAATCTCTTGAATGCCAGTAGCATTATTCAACATTGCCGTATTTAATTTATTGAGCGTCTTTGCTATGGGATATTTAACAAAATAATAATGCATTAGGCATAATTAGAACGTGACTAAATTAATTTCCGTAATGCTGATTACAATGGATTACTGCAAAAGTAATTCACACCTCTATACTGTAGACCCAGTTTCACCCGTAAGCCAGCTCACAGTATAAAAGGTACATGGCACACAGAATGCAATGAACAAGCACCAAAATTTGCAAAATCTTAACCGACAGCGTGCCTGTTGACTTTAGCAGTAGCAACTTGCAATGTTTAATAACAGACTATTAAGTAATTACATACTGTTATACTTGCACTGAATTTTATCATTAAATTCATGGCTTTTCCTTTGTCCACCTAACCAATCATTTCATCCTAGAAGGCAACCAGCTTGGTCAAGCATGATTTGCCCTCATGACTCTCTGCTGGTTGTTCTTCATCATCTTGCCCTTTAGTATATTGGAGATGGATTCCAAAAGCACGTGCAGCACACGCTCCATGACTGTTTTGGAGACCAAGATAAGTTTGATCAACCAATAGTTCCCTGGATTCTTCACTTCACCTTTTATAAAAAAGGGCACAAGAGCCTCAATCCAGTTGTCAGAGACCTCCTCGATCACAATGCTTTTTTATAGCTGATAGGCAATGCTATTATATTGGACAGCATTTGTGCATAAGTCCTGTGCAGTCCTATGGTTATAAGGTGACTGCAGAGCACTGCGCTCTAAAGTCTTTCTAACCCATTGCTTGCCCATTGCTGGCAGCTCTTCTCCTTCAGAAAGGATGCTGGTACACAGAGAAAATGGAAGCAGGCTTTGCCTGTGAAGACTGAAGCAAAAAAAGGCATCAAGTATTTCTACCCTTTCCATAGGCACCAGCAGGATGTCATCCTCAGCCATCAACATGAAGGGAGCTGCAGGGATTTCTGTACAGACAATGCTGTTTATTCTAGCACCATGAACAAACCATCTCAATTAAGCACTGATGTAAGCACTGCTGAAATAGCTTACGTTTATCTTGATCTTGTTGAAATGGAATTCATCAGAGAGAATTGGGCAGTTATCCCTCACCCCTTCATCAACCCAAAGCAACGGGCAAATATAGAGGTTAATCTCAAATGTGAACAACCACCAGCTGCACCACCCTGTGTCATCAAACCTCATGTTCAACCGAAAATGTAACCTGTCACACTCTGAGAACACATTTACATGGGCTTTAAACTTTGCCCCACATGACAGGAAGGGACATGTTGCATTACAACAGGCTGATGACTTTTCAGTTCCAGCCATGCCAAAGAGATGCTAACATTTCCAAAGCAGTAGGGAACATCACTGGTTGTAAGAGAGGAATGTCATACCCACTATTTTAGTGAGCCAAGTTCACAAGATCCTTTTGAGACACATGAATCTGAAAAACCCTCAAGGAGAGTTTGGGGTGCTAACGGATGGGATGAGTTGCTAAATTCACATCTTATTCCAAGACCAACACTGGGCAACTCAAGAGACAGGAAGTGCTAGATCTTCAGCTATGTAGCTGTAAGGCAACTAGCAATTTGGCTACAGGTTAACACAGGATGAAGGAATCCTCTGGACCTAATTTAAGTAGGTAAGTTTATTTCCGTAATCTTTACAAACATAGCAACTGTGTGAGGATTCTACAAATACATTATTTTATTCTACTTTACTCTGACTTATTCTATGGGTGATTTCAGGTAACTGCCAATCACCAAGGTGGTCTGATCCTCCAAGGGGATGACCCTTAACACTGGCATACTCTAACACTCACAGCGCCAGCACATCAGTCCTTTGAACACACTGGAGAGTCAGGGCAATAGTATGTACCCCCACTTAGCCACATGGACTGTTCTGTGAACTAGCAGTACACACATCAGTGGACAAAAGGTACCTTCCAGAGACTGCCACTAACTGGCAAAGGTCCATGATGTGCAACAGAGCATCAGAGAGCTCACTCAATCCTTCTGGGGAACATGTAACAGCCAGGGTAAAAGGATCTTAGTTATTTTGTCCTTAATTTTTCTTTCCTCCATTTTTCACTGCTTCACAAAAAGCACAGGTGCTAAGGACATTTAATGACAGCATTTTATTCTCCTCTAACACATACTGCCAACCCAGCAAAAAAGTAAAACAGACTTGTTGCACTGCCATCAAGTAAGGCACTGATTGGATTCCTCATCTCTAAAAAGGTAAATTATTTTTTTAAAAAGGTAATTTTTCATCAAACAAGTAATTCTTAAGAAGTACAAGTTTTACAACCAGTAATGTGCTGAAAAGACTGATATGCTAACATACCATGCTCAGGAAACATCTGCTGACGTCAACAGGCAAAAGGAGAAACTAACTTACATATTGGTGATCTTTAAACAATGCTAAACTCCTTCAATCCAGCTCATCAACAAATATGCCAACGAATACTTGGCCTTTTTACTTCACAGAATGCAAACAAGTATCTTCCAGTTTCCTTACTCTGGGACAAGGACACTTGCATTACAACAATTTGCACAGACTTGAGACCTTTCCTAACATTTCTTTTGAAGAAGCAAGAGTTGTATTTGAAACATACAAGGTGTTCAAGTGCTTCCAGTCAGTGGTCTATGCTGGCTGCTGAACAACGTGTGAACATTTGCATGTTTACTCTCACTTCACATTTGCATGTTTTTCCTCATACCTCTATTTTTACTTGAAAGAAAAAGGAAAGATTGCAGTGAAAGCTTATTATAGCTCAGAGAGGAGCAAACTTCACTGTTCAGAGTTTGAATCCAGCCAGCAACAAATATAGGGGACAAGGTCCAACTAACTGGTTTAGTACCACAACAACTGTGAGCACCAAATCAGTTTGGAAAGAACAACACAGTCAAAAGAAAATAGTGGAAGCACTGAGACCTAACTTGACAGGACTGCTGTGTACAGCAGTTGCTAAGAGGAGCAGGTATGCTCAGAAGCCAGAAGAGCAGAGAAAATCATGATGAAAATGGAGCACAGGAACACAGGCAGGCACAGGCGAGTAACAGACTTGAGAAGAACCTGTGAGGAGTGGTGTGACACAGTAACATGGACAACTGTAACAGCAAGCTGCTAGTCAGAGGTAGCCTAAAACGGGCTTGGCATTGTTTAAGAATGGTAAAATCTTCAGTAGTTCTCCTGCCTGGAAGAAAACCTAGGGTTAACAACAACTATATCCCTTAATCCAGCTAATGATTTTTCTCAAACCCTATTGCATATGCCATTACAATGCCAATAGGCTAAAGTGAGTTCTTACAGGTAACATGAAGCTCCATCTATCAAATTCAATTGTAATGTGTCTTACCACTTGTAATCAACAACTTTTGACTAATATCACAAGATATTGTCCTTGATGTCATGTGTGAAGGAATAATACAGGAGGTAGCAGGTGAAATATCCACTTCCACTAGCAAGTGGAAATTATTTTATATTTCTGAAGAAGTTATTAATGGCAAAAAGTTGCTCAACATTTGATGTGGGGGAAAAAAAAAAGGACAGAATAAAAGGCTAAGAACAAGAAGCAATCAGAGCTATTGGTGTAAGACTGGAACCACCTTTAAGAATAGTCAAACGCTCCTGAAATAGCAGTGATGACTAGGAATGTTGAGGAAAAGACAAAAGGATAAAGGAGGTGGGATATCACTAAAATCTAAAGACTATTTTCTGAAGGAAATGATTGAAGTGTTCCAGGTAGACTTAAAAACACATCTGTTTATGATATAAGAAACTGCATTAACACATTTAATGAGATCATCCAGACTGCAAAAATTATGCCAACAGTGTTATACATAAACTGTTCACAAAAATTAGCTTGCTGGTTCTGCTTTCAGAAGAATGGCCTGTTTGGCAAAAAGTATGTCTTTTTTCTCCTGATTACATTAAGTAGTCCAGAAAAAACAGAAAGTAACAACCCCCCCCCCCCCCCTTTACAAATCTTACAAGTTTTGTAGACAAATCCTGTACATACAGATTTAAACATCTGTGCCCAAAAAAGGTTCTTGTATGTCAATGAAAAAACATGTGCGCACTCAGTAAAATGAAATATCTCCTTCACAAGTAGAAACCATTTCACAACTGCTCTGCGGTCGAGAGACAGTGAAGCATGAAGACTAGAGCACAATTATTATTTCTCACATTCAAGAAGTAGGAGGGACATACAACATTAGAAGAAAGCAGATCTGGAGCATACAAACAGAAATATATTATTTCCTTTAGTATTTAATTAAATTGTAGTTCCCATTACTACAGGATGTTGTGAAGGATAAATGGGTTCTAAAAGAGATTAGATGAACTCCCAGAGAACAAACAGGTCTGTCACAGAATATTAAACACAATTGTTAGAATACAGCTGGGTCATGAAGTATCTAAATAGCTGTCTGCTGAAAGCTGGTGTGATGTGCTTGAGAAAGGATCACTTTATACATGACCTGTTTGCTAGACCCTTTGCATCTATTCCTTGCTCCAGCTGGAGACAGGACACTACGCTTGACAGACCTTTGTTCTGATCCAAAAGGAAAGTTCTTTATCCACTGTTCTTTCTTCTACTGAGGCAGGTCCGCAACTACTGACTTACTCATCTTTTAATATCTAATGTCTTGGTTGAAAAAATGATTTTTTAAGATCTTCTAAATTAGTTATAGTAACACCTATAAGCTCAGAGGCTTATTATATATTACATTGAAGTTTGAGGGATTTCGGACTGTTTTAGATCCATTCAAGAAATTGGGAGTAATGGGTTTTTGAGAACCATTATCACCAGAAGCTAATCATTCTATGGTACAAAGGATCTTCTTAAATCTCAGTAGTAAACTTCATAAAAAAACCTCAGGTGTACATCATTCCCGGGGACTCCACATTCTCAGTCCTAACTGACTAGAATGCCAGTCCGTAAACTTCCCTAGTATTTCTCTGTTCTCTTCAAGCTTTAACATGAGTCAAAGTTATGGATGAAGAACAGCCCGAACAACACAGAGAAGCTGTAAAAGCTGACTTCCTATCACCTCTGCACTCCTTTGATAATCCTGACGACCTTTCTTGCAAATCTGAGCTGTCAAAAGGATGCTGATCTCATGATACGTGTTGAATTGTTGCTTGTTTCAGGCAGTATTCTGTACCCTACACTGCATGTACATGTTTGCAGATAATTTGTTCCAGGATATATGACTAAAATGAGTTCCATAATGTGATGGCATTAAAAAAAAAATCACATATCTAGAACAACAAAACCACACTACTGTTTCAGTCTTATGCCAAATGCAATGAACCCATCTTTCAAGTTTTCTCATCAAAATTGCACACATTTGTATTAGTTACTCTGTTAGTCTGTGTCTGTAGCTGGAGCATGTGAAAGAGCAAAGGCCTTGTTCAGGTACTCTCAAACAGCAAAGCTTAAGTTTTAAGATAATCCCATCCATGAGTTCCCAAAATCGGCCCAAACCTTATTATTTGAAATCTAAATATCATTTCATAAAAATAACATCTGATTCATTTAAGAATTCCCCACAACTCAAAGCTTTTATTCCAGTAATCTTTATCTCCTTAAGAAAAGAATACTAATTTTCATAAGAAATTGAGCCTCCAAAATTAGAGCAAGAAACCTGGTTATAAAAAATGGGTGGGGTTTTTTTGGTTTAGTTTTTGTTTTTTTCAAGTTCCATCATTTGTAGTGCAGCTAGAAATCTTTGCTTTCAGAAATAGGTGTCTGAGGCAAAATAGTGAACGCAGCTTGCCAAAGGGAGAAGAAAACTAATTTTTACAAACTTGACAGGAAAAGTGCTCTGATTGCAGAGGAATTAAATTTTTATATTCATTTGCTTTAAACTAAGGTTAATAAATTGTCAATAATTCAGACTTTTTGTTTTATTTTTGCATCAACAGTAATTGTTTATTAAGCAAAATACAGGTTTTGGTCTCCTGCACAGAAATTACATTCCCAGGTTTTGGGGTTTTTTTTGCAAGTAATTTCTTCATTCTGATTTACATTTTTGGTCATGAAAGCATAAGGTAACTAGATACCTTACCTATAGCCATCCAACTGTTTGTTCATTGACAGCACAGATGAATACAACATGAATATTTAAGCTGCACATATTAATTTTTGCTCTGAATGAAGTGAATAAAAATACGCAGTTATGCACGTTCTAAAATACTTTGCCATACACGGATGTATAAAATGCAGCATCACAAGTCCCAGTATAGTTCTTCGAATCCAGTATTTTTGGTAATAAATTGTATTATTATTCCAAGGGGAGCTTTATGCAGCAAAACCCTTAAGTATTTTACAGCAAAGCACTTTTCATGTATGTTAACACACACAGACTCTGATTGAATAGAGTGCGCAAATGAATCCAAGTTTCCTCAAGTTGTATTGACAATCTGGATACTTCTTCCAATAGGTTTGGCTCTGATGAGAGAATCTTAAGGTGTAACTGAAAATGCAAACAAGCAGTTAGTGAAACAAACACAGATAATAAAAAATCAGAAGATCAGTTTCCTCATTCAATTCCAATACTTTGCTTTCAGGAATGTCCCAAGTAAGGGAAGGACTCTTCCTTGAATTAATTCCCTCCATTTAATGCTGCCTCCCTTTTGCTAGTCTTTTACAAGCCATTTTACTCCCACACATGTATTAGACGGGATAAGGCAGCAAAATGTCTTAAATATGTTATTGCTTTACTAGACCATCTTCTGCCGCTGCTGCTGAATCTACCATAATCACACACTTCTCTAGAGGGTAACTTTCTCCTCTTTCCAGCCTGCATCACAAATTCCTCTTTAGGCTAGAAAGGCTAAACAGATGCCTTGAGGCCAATCAGGATCATTGTTTTAAATCACCCTTGTTGTGTAAAGCAAGAAGAATGATGCCAGCACACTGTATACTGATACAGGGAGATGTCGTCCCTCTATGTAATAAACAGTAACCTTGGTAAAGCATAAAGAGAAACCTCTTAACCTTGTAGAGAGGCAATACATTATTACCACTTAATGGATGGAATAGTTATTTTCCTGGCTACAACTTAAATCTAGGACTCTTGCTAAGCTCAGAGCTGTTTTACTTGGAACCTACAACAAACGATATTGGTGTTCATGTGTCACAGGGTGAGTTTACATTATTCTACTGTAGTTCATATCAGGAGTACATTTCTGAGGCAAATTACCTAGCTGTCCCTAATCTACCCTGCAAGAGCTAAATTTCTTTTGTATGAAACTAAACAGAAAGATGAATTCTAACATCTAATACTGCAACTATTAATCCTATCCAGTCCATCGGACCAGACTACTAAAAAACAGACTAATAATAAATAGACATGACAAAAAGCCACTGGTGAATGAATATCAAGACCTCAACCTTACGTGTTTCACTCTACAGATCTACTCCTATTCATCTGCACTGCTTGTTGTTGTGGAAGCTGCCCCACACATTCTATTTAACCCCAACAAAAGGAAAAGAGCAAGTCATATTTGTCCAGCATTACACTCTATCTTTAAAACCAATCCCTGCAATATTGCAATTAAGAAATATTCAGTTAAATACAGTATTACATGTGTCTGAATGTTTGTAACAACTTTTTCCTAGTAATCTGTAATTAATTGCTTTCCCACACTTTCATAAATCAGAGTATCTTTGACAAGGTAAGTATTTGTACATCAGAAGGGTACCAATCTTCTGCAGAACCACTTTCTCTCTAAGAGTAACTGCTACTGTATTTTATCACAATAAATTTCTAACGTCCACACACCTGGGAATAATTTCATTACCTCTGTGATGCTTAACAGGTAACAGAAGAATGGCAGCCCACTGACATGGAAAGTAAAAGTCAGGCTTGTAATGTCTAGCGATAAGTCCAACAAAATGCCTATTTTACTTCCCCAAACATTGTGCATTGAATTCTTTTCTTACTTAAGACATAGCATATCTTAGCTTAGCAATTAACAACCATTAAGAAGTTAGGTATGTTACAAAAAATAAAAACAATTCTAAGTAACAAATACTAGAATAAAACCCGTCTGGCATGGTCTCTTTACAATATCTGGTTTTTGCAAGTTTTTCTTGACTGTGACCAGATGAGTTGTCAAATTATCCAATACATTCAGTTAGTAATTTTAAAACCATCCCCGAAAAAAACCACTTAAGATAATTCTTTAGAGGAAACAATTTACATCCTTTTACTGGACAACCATCATTTTGAACAGGACTAACATAAAATATTATATGAAAATTGTTACCTTTAAAAATAGTGCAAGGTATGCCTGAGCAAGTTCAAAGTTGTACTTGTTGTTCAGCATCAACCCAATCATTCTCAAAAAGCTTAGCATCACCTCCGTTGAGCCACCACCTTCAGGGGTCAAACCCCTTAGTTCTATCTCAATATTAGATGGTCCCAAGCTTTTCAGTAAGTTAAATGGAGCTGTATCTGTGTTAAAGCATTGAGGGATACATTATTAGTAACATTTGCAGAAAATAATCTCACAAATCCTTCATGCGGACAGGTTTATTCCAAAATTCTTAAGCAGTGAGTGTATGTTTCAAGTTTCTACTGTTTCCTTACTTTTTTGTTTTCCACAAAATGCCATCCTGCCTTTAATTTACTGTCCCATCACATACTACAGAGAAGTACATCTCTAATAAGACAGTTGCATTTTATTTGTAAGTTCACGTTGACAAATACAAGTAACACCTTTGTATTTGTATAACTTTTTTTCCCAATTCTGTCTTTTAAGCTGAACAAAATTTCTTATTAGCCATACAATGTTGTCATTTTACATCTCTTGGTAAAAAGAAAATATATACTTGGGACTTCAAGCTATTACTGCAAATATATCCTAGAAGAGACAGGGTACTACTTTTACTAGGAAACTTTACAGTGTTTACTCTTACTGACATTAAGCTAAATCGAGGATCATCTGGTGCATCTAAGGTAATTATTACTTTTGTTAAGTGAATTCCTCCTGCTTTTCCTGGGACCTGGAGGGTGGTGGGGGAAGCCTTTTCCCTGGTAGAAACACACGCAATTGACAAACTCTTTACTCCTTTTCACAAATGTTCTTCCTCAGGATTTCTACAATCCTACCTGATCTTTGAGAATTCCATCCATTTGCTTTAAATGCAGAAATAAAAACATGTATGGTTGCAAACACAGCTGTTGGTAAAAACATTTTTAATAATTTCTTCTAATTAATATTTCTTTTGCTAAGAAGTTGCTAAAAGCAACTTCTTACACTCTTATATCATGGTAACTAATGGTATCAGACATTGGTTAATATTCCTTAGGTGGTATAAACCTGTTTCCATCTGTATTTGATTCCTATGACAATCATTAGCTAGTTTTAAATGTAATTGTGATATTAACAGTACTAAACAGATGCATTAACTCATTTTTGTGCTGTGACATGAAAAAACCAAGCATGGAACATACTATGAAGTTGGTACACATACAATATGGAAAAGGTGCCCAGCTCAATCTACTTTGCACAGTCCTGATCTGAGGTACGAAACCATGCCTCCATCCCAATGGTAAGCCAGGATGGCTTCTAGTATAATACTATTTATTTGCATAGCCTAGTCACCTTTAGAAGAGATGCTTGTAAACTAGCAAGCACAGAGCCATGTTACACAGCAGCAGCTTCCTGAGTCAGGATCAACAGGCTCCCTGGACTGGGATTACAGCACAGATGGTGGAGCACACCTGCCTTACACCAGAGAGGCTGCCCCAGGGAGGCCCACGGGACCACTACTGCAGTGCATCATGGAGTGCACTTGCTCCGTGGCACAGCGAGCCTCTAGGTGCTTGGTTAGGTTTTAAAATATTCACCTGATGTTTCACTCTTCTCTGAGCAGCTCTGAAGCAGCTTAATAGAACACTATCAATTGAAGTACTAAAAACACAAGCATAAAAAACACACCTTGCTTGTGACAGATAATAAAGTTCCGCACACAAAATGTTTTAAGTGCAATTGAGTAAGCTGGTCATCTCAAAAGAGTTTAAGGGGTAGAAAAATTCCCAGCAGAACTGCCTTGTGGACAAGGTACCAGTGACTGTCTGTTTACATTTCCAAGCCAGCTATATTAGCAACCCTTTCTAAAAATCCAGATTTCAATGATTCTGTATCAGCACAAGTTAAACAGGGAAAACAGCAGGTACATTCCACAAGAAATTTAAGCGACTGAATTTCAAAATGAACTGAATGTTAAAAGAAATCCAGCAGCTTATTTTTATATCAATCACTTCTTCTTAAGCTTTAATTATAAAGCAACCAATTAAAGCTCTACGTTTGCTGAATGTTTAGTGAAGTAGCCCTTGAAAATAGAACTTGCTAGGCATATAATGTTTTTCATGTTTCAGTGAATCACCAGACTATTCCTTACCAGATCATTCCCTTCCTTTCTTACCCTACAAATAATACGTAGCACCTTTTCTGGGTGAGATCATCACAATCTCCAAAAAAATCTAACAAACTTAGGAACGTTACCTTCTTTCTCTCTATGGCTTTTAGCCAGAACTGGGCTCCATGCTGCAGGCAAGCTGGAGTACCAATGGATCTTTGATCTAGATTGGCTATCTATTTATTAGTCAGCTTTATACACAACAGGTCATTCTCTTTGCCTTTGCTACTGTACTATGCATATTTTTTTCCTTGCACATGTTACAATTCTGGCATTAGAAATCAAATGTGTATCAAAATACTATTAGCATCTACATTTTTAGTGAAATGTTTTGTTAACTTACATTCATTAGTGCGCAGGGCTTCTTCAAGATGAATGTAGAAATCAGATTTCTGTGCCAGTACTCCAAGGTTTACTACCTTTGACTAGACCATGAAAGTATAAGAGTATACGTGAACATGCAAACGTATTTTTACATCTCAATTAGATTATTTTTCTACTGACAGAATAAAAGACTTTAAGAAAGAAAGCGTTAATGTAAATGTGTTAAAACGTACTTTAAAGTCTTTAGCAAGATTTCACTCAGCACTAAAAAGCATTTAAGAATTTTCTTTTAAAATACACTAGATAAACACTATTATATTGATTCTTGTTTTTACCTGTGTATCATTTTCTTCCTCTGGAGCAATGTATTGGGGTATAAGACCAGGAACTGTTGGGATGAAGAAAGGGGCTGACTTGGGAACTTTTGGTGGCTCTCTTGGTTTATTTTTTTTCTGTAAATTAGATATTTGAATTAAAATCATCATCACAGTAAGAACATGTGGGAATTTTCTTTGTCAAGAGTTTTATTTTTAAAATACTATGAAAACTGTAAGGACTGAGAAGTAAATATATAGGTAAAATGTTTTACCACTAAATATGAAGCCACTATTTAGAAGAAAAACAGCCCCTCTCCCAAATCCCAGAAATTGTGAAAAGCACCATATAGTCTTCTACTGCAAAATCTTGAAAAATACCTGAAAAGTGAGATTAAATTTTGTGATTAGGTAAACGCAGCTCATAGAATAAGGGCAAATATATCTGGCTGCGTACTACTATTTTTTGTGCATTCTCTCTTTTTCTGATTATGGGAATGCCCAATGGTGATTTGGAGGCACAACCTAGAACAGCTTTATAGGCACTTATTAGCTGCATTGACATGGAAACGTCTGCCTTCAGACAGCTATTTTGCATATTGCAGAAATAGTAATGGCAAAAGTTATGAAACAGTTCCTCCTTCTCAAGATTTCTTGAACATCCAAGAGAATGGTTAAGACAACTGTCTGTTTTACATTACAGGAGAAATAGCCCTTATTTTACCTCCTTCTTAAAAAACACAATCCAAATACTACAGTAGATAAGCAATGGTGTGCCTAATATCATTACCTTGATAACATCAAGACTGAGGAGATTTTTCCACCTTGATTCCGGTAATGAGGAAAGGGTCACCAGCTGCTCTCCCAGTTGCTCAGGTGAGACATATTCTATCATTTCATCACATGTTTCTTCATCTCCTGCCACATCCACATCTTTCAAGAACAGATATCTTTCATGAACATGCATATTTCACATTTTTTTTTTTTTACATCAAACCAACATTATTTCTTTTGCAATTGTTGAAAAACACATGCGTAACAGCTATATATATGGGTGTTAGCATAATATATAGCTGAAAAGCTACAGAAACAATCTTTATTAACCCTATGAAATATTAAATTTAAATTCTGAACAATTATAGCTAAAATGCAGAATTGGATAAACAGGATTTTAAAGACTAGCAAGATTTATCTGCTTTGGCTGAAATGATATAAATGCAATTTAAAGAAGTCCTAAAGGAAGAACAATGGATTACTTTTAAAATTTTGTTAACTGTTTTAAAATATATATATAGCAATTTTAGCTCTGAGTTACAAATCTGTAAAATCTTTGCATTCAAACATACACAATATTCACAACCTGTTCATAGGTATGACTGAAGTGGCACATAAAAATGAAGAAAATCTCAACATTAAAGCACAACATCACACAACAAAAGATATCCAGTCTGTCATTAGGTTTTCTCTAGACTTCCTATGTGGTCTTGACCAAACACCTCTACTTTACCTTCCTTTTTGCAAAATATTATATGGCTGAAACCATGAATGTGATAGAAAAGCCTAAAACAACAAAGAAATGTAAACCATTAAAAGCTCTGAGCATCTATACAGGAACTTTACATTTGATGAAGACAGAAAGTGAACTAAAGCATTCAGCCAGAATCAGTTTATAGGATTAAAACATTCAAAGTTTTGGGATGAAATCCTGTCTCCCTAATTTAAGTATCTAAAATAAGTATGTGCTTAATAAAGCAGTCATCCTCAAGTATGTTCCTTGCTCTTTTATGCAGTCAATAGCTAGCTGTGTGTCTCCTCCAGATGGAGATCTAAATGTAGGCACTGCTAAACTTGGGCAGACAACATCTCCATCTAGAGGCCTTCAGAAGCACAACCATTTAATGTATTAAATGTATCAAAACCACAATTTAGGCCTTTCTTTCACTGGGAATCTAGCACAGGTACATGACAGGTCAGCTGAACCCAATTCTCTTGCCAACAAGACAATACGCAGAAGTGAAACTACCACGGCATACAGGCAGACAAAAATGTTGGAGGGAAGTGGAACAAAGAACAATCCCCTTCCCACTGCCAAACAGTAACGTTAATTTCAAACTGGCCTCACAGATGTCAAAACAAGGTATTTACACAAGTCTGGGATTAAAGAAAGCCAGCAGAGAGCACAGATGCTTTTATGACCTACAAAATCTCCTTGAAGATGTGGAGATCATCACAATGTAATTCTTTATGTCTGAACATAGAGATATGAGTAGATTTTAGTAAATAATATTAGTATATGAGTAAGTATGCCAAAAATGGTAGAAACAATAGGAACAGTTCAGAGAAAGAATGCTAAGACACAGCGAGTTTTCACTGAGGACACAAACCATCTTCTATTTGAAATATAATACCAAACTGAAAATAAAATACTCTTGCCTCTGAAGATTACCTTGCACAGGGCAGGTGCTAGGGCGTGTCACCATAGAAGGTTCATAATCTGCCGGAAGAGGCCGTAAAGAGACAAGTGAATACAGAGAACGGTTTGACCTGAAAAATAAGACAGGCATTTTAAAAACAATTTTCAGGTGAATGGGAACAAGTATTTTAGACATAATTTTTACTGCAGTCTGATACTACTGCACTATGGCAATTCACCAGGTTCTATTCAAGATCAGTTTTCCTCATCCCCCAGATAAACAAGAAATGAAACGTAGCAATATACATCATCTGAAAGTCTGAAACATAAAAGTCATTGTCTATCTAAAAAGCTTGCTTTGTACTTAGTACGTACAATACATTATGCAAATATAAATGATTCATCCCGCTTTCACAGAATTTCAGAGTAGTACTCTTAGCAAATTTTCCTGCAGTTTGGAAAATGTATGCAAGTTAATCCGGCAAATGATTTTTTCTCTCAATATAAACCAGGGCTAGGCAAAAACATTTGTCACTATTCACAATGAAGCACTTGTACTTAAGCACAGAAAGGTCTAACAATTGAACACCCCTCAGGCAAAACTACAGGCAACAAATGTAACCTCAAAGATCTATCCATCTATCAAAAGGAAAAAAACCAAAAAAACAACCCAAACCACTTACAAGGTGTGTTACTTCAGTACTGCACCTAGCCAGTCATTTGCTTTAAAGCCGTATCAGGAGGAAATTGAACTAAAATACATTTTACATCTGTGCTGACCTATCATTAATACACAGAAAAAATCACAACTTCCAAATTCTACTCAGAAGTCTCAGACAACATTGTATACCAGGACAAGAAGAAAAGCCCTTCAGAAAGCAACACTTTATGAGCACTGACATTTCAAAAGGGGTAAAAAAACCAGTAGAGTCAAAGAAAAACTTTAGGAATGGCATAACAGGAATTCTTTCAAGTAAGAAAGAAACATTTAGGAAAAAAGAGATCATTTAATTATCAGAATAAATATCTTAACTGCAAGAGATTTCAAGATTTATGAATCACAACAATATAGAATATCTGTCTTAATTAGAACCAGAGAAGACAAAACCCTGGAGATGATACTTTGCAGAACAATTGTCTATTTGCGATAAAGGTGATTAAAAGAATTCCCCCTCTGAAATTCTGTGTAGAAATAGATATATTACATACTCACCACAAATAAATTCCAAGATCATCCACATGTGTTGAAGCTAGAAAATCTCCTGTAGGAGACATAGTAAGGCTCACAGCTGCAGAGTCTACCAAAAAACAATCTATGAGGCTAAGGAGAGAAAACACAACAGAGAAATTCTCAGCAAGATGAACTTGTTTATCTATGCATATCTGAATTACAGCACAAATACAACTGAATGCAAGCAGGACACCAGAAGTATGTATACAAACTAGCATATTAGAAATATTCAAATATGACACATAAACTTAGCAAATGAATGGCACTGTGCAACAAACCACTCACCTCTATAAAATTCTCTAAAATCAGCTAAAGCTGGTACATTTATACTACCTTCTTAGACATCCACATTCTGTGTAAAATATGAACCATCTGTCTACTACATTCAACTCCTTATGCCTAACACTAACCTTTTTAGTGGCCATAAATTTCATACTTCCAATCAGCCCCACAGTGCTCTGACCTCATCTTTTAATGCTCGGCTGTTAATTGTAAATTCCCTCTCTCAAGATATTTCATATACACCTGGTTAACAATAGGACCTAATGTTCCTAAAGTAAAGAATGAACTGTACACTGCAAAATTTGATTATCTGCAACAGTTTGTTTTGACATTGCCATATCTTCAGCCTGATAAACATTCCCTGATCATTCCTTTCACTACTGTAGAAAACAAAAAATACCACATAAAAACAAAGTTAAAATATTCAGTAGTATGTGACTATTTTAATAATAAGCCACTTTTAAGTTCTGGATGATGCCACAACTCCTGGCTGATGCAGACCGTAGCAGACTTCCACTCAAGCCCAGGTTCATAGCACTGCTTGTCACTTGTTGAGGTATAAAAATTGTAAGAAGCAATTGAGTTTGACAACTAGTTCATTGAGAGAAACAAAAAGAACAAATGGAGAGCTTGAATACTTTGTTCTTTTTTACAGACCAAAATCAAAAGCAAAGTGAGAAGTGATAAGAGCAGCTAGTTCTACAACCCTGTTCTGTTCACTAACCATAGAAAAAATACTGATGTAACAAAGCAGTTTAAAATGTAAAATCTTGTGGGCACGTATTTTCTTAGGTACCGAGCACTCCTGTGATGGTTTGGCAAACCATGTTAAAAATAAAAGCCATTTTTTTCCCTGATGCACGTTACAAGTAAAAAGTAATCTGGTAAGAGCCACATCATTCATCAATTTCAACATAAAATATACAAACACTAAACCTAAAAATGTCAGAACATGTATTAGTTACACTGATACATTTTGCACACAGTGCACAATGGCTAGAAAATTTACCATAAATACTGTTTTTAGTTTCAAATCTATCCTTTTACCACAATCTTTATCAGTTACTGAGAAATATTGTTCAATAAAGCAACTGTAAGGAACAACTGCAAAACAAAGTTAACATTAAATTAAATTTTTCTATTTACTGAATTTAAATAATAATTAAAACTACAGACTTGGGGGAGGGAATCAATCCACTATAGGACAATGACAGACATGCTTGTAATTTTTACACAAGATGTACACTAATTGCTACATGAATCCTGCCTGGGGGCTGAAAGCATTCACCTTTACACTTCCTGCCTAACTGCAAAAGTGAGACAATGGAAAGTATAAAATTGCTGAGCTCACAATATCAACACGTTTCTTACACCATTCTGTCTCAAGCACTCCATCCAAACTATAAAGAGTCAGGTGGTACCCTTGATTCCTTAATTTGCCTGTGCAAGCTGCACCACAGAAAGAAAAATTCGCATAATGCCAAGGTTCCTGCTTGAAATTTTCTCTACACAAATTGGTAATTTTCTTCCCAATTCTCAAAAAGCCCTACATAAAAAACATGCACTAGGAATACTTACATTATGTAAGGACAGTTAAGCAGCATTCCCAAGTAAAAACAGATGTTTAGTAAGTAAATGGTATGACATCTATTAAAGTCAGTTGGTATTGTTCGTAACGTAGGACTTAAGTAATCTAAAAACATGTTTTCCATCCTTTTATACAGACAATATCAAAGTTGAGTCTTTAGAATGCCCAGTTTATAATTCGCTTCTCCTATTTATGAGCAAATATACCACAGCAGAAGTAAATCAAGCACCTGGCTTTTCATTAAAAGCTGTTCTTCCTTTTCAATACACTCCTCTGCCTATAGTTATCGGAAAACCTTTCCTTTAAATTCTGGAAGAACAATTTAACCTAATTACTTTCAAAAACACGGTTTGTCATGCACCTGCCTAGATTTCAGCTTGACCAGAATTTCTTGCAGTTACTTAGAGAGAAGAGACAAAATATTTACTTATGTGTTACATGTAAACAAGTACTACTGTTAGACTACATTTAAAAAATTGTATGAATGGATTCTTACTGTAAAGTGTTACTAAAGAAATGAAAGATACAAGTAACATTTCTGAAGTTTTATAATTAATGCTGCAATTTTTTGTAGGCATATCATTTTGGAAGGGTAAGAGGGTTAGAAAGAGGAAGTCCAAACAGAATGTTAATTTCCCTCCCATTTACACTGGAAAGAAGACTCTTACTGTCCATCCTGTCCCTTTTTAGACTAGTGTCATTCATCATGTAAGAATAGGTCAATTGTTTGTTGAGATTCAACACACTTTTGGTAGCAAAATGAAAACTTTTGCAGTATACAAAATTATTTACCAAACCACATCAACAAAAGTAATCAATCCAAGCGAAACCATTCAGTCCCAGGGGTGACAAGAGCCTCACACTGCATAATACTACTTTAAATTACTAAAAATCTATATGATGTGCTGCTAAAAGAATGCACTGGCAGAACTCAAAGTTACTTTTTGGCCTGTTTTTTCTGGGCTCCTGAACTTCTTGTGTGTACTTGTGTGCTTCTTGGCCAAATTTCATTTTGGGAGAAGACTACTCACAGTGGATCGTAAAAAGAGTATTTTTGGCAGTTGTAAGCATGCACAAACGGAAAATAACTGAAGTAAAGCCTCATTGTGTTGCTAAAATGCATGTGAGAACAGGCTTCTATTTAAAAAAACAACTGAAGTACTGCATCCAACTCTGGGACCCCCAGTACAAGACAGACATGAAGTTAGAGCAGGTCCAGGAAAATGATCAGAGGGCTGAAACACGTTTCCTATGAAGAAAGGCTGAGAGACCTGGCATTGTCCACCCTGGATAACAGAAGGCTCCGGGGAGACCTTCTTGTGGCCTTTCAATACTTAAAGGGGGCTTAAAAGAAAAACTGAGAGAGACTTTTTAACAGGGCCTGTGATGACAGTACAAGGGGCAATGGTTTTGAACTGAAAGGGGATAGGTTTAGATTGGATATAAGGAAGAAATTTTTTATGATGAGGGTGGTGAGACACTGGAACAGGTTGCCTGGAGAACTTGTGGACAGCCCATCACCGGAAGCATTCAGTCAGGCTGGATGGGGCTTTGAGCAACCTGAGATGTTCCTATTCATGGCAGGGGAGCTGGACTAGATCTTTGAAGGTTGCTTCTAACTCAAACCATTCTATGATTCTATGAATACTTCAGCATATCACAAAGCAATTCACCTTAAGCAATCTCTTGCCATTTAGATTACAGTGCTGCTTCCAAACAAAGAACAAATTCACACTCATTTACACTACATGAAAACTCCAGGTTTCATCATTAGATCTTCAGGACATTGTTATTCTGTATAGCCAGAAAAAGGCACATATTGCTAGCATCGCACACAACTAAAATACTGGGTACTGAGTTGTTATACCATGTACAACTTTGAATACAACATAGGCTGGTGACAGATAATCAAGCCAGAAGGCTTTTTGCCACTTAACAGACAGAAAGGGGATTATAATAAATTTCTGCTCTATGTTTTTAAACTCACCATCCAGAGGGAAGGTCCCAAGTCTTAATTGTACAGTCCATTGCTGAAGTTATTAGCCAACGACCATCAGGACTGAAAGTCTAAAATAAAATAGTTAATTTAATGGCACAACTGACAAGTCAGTCCCTACAGGAGGTCCTGTTCTACACAGTTCA
Organism: Gymnogyps californianus; assembly: GCF_018139145.2. Taxonomy (NCBI): domain Eukaryota; kingdom Metazoa; phylum Chordata; class Aves; order Accipitriformes; family Cathartidae; genus Gymnogyps; species Gymnogyps californianus. Next base: position 23,194,625 of record NC_059500.1, read on the forward strand.
AGATTAGACTGCTCCCTAACACCAGGATGAAATGGTCTGGCCATAAAACAAAACTGACACCACTTCATTGAAAGCGAGAAAAGGACGAAAATGGAAGCTATTTCAAAACAGGTTTAAATATATGACACAGGATACATCTGGCTGTTAGTAAAAGCACTTTGGTCCTCACTTTTACGTTAATGATGAAAACCACTGAGCATAAAACTGAAGAAATCAAATAAATACTTACTTACTAGCACTTAGAATTCAATCAGAAGCTAAAACCTATTTCAATGAATGCTACAAAGCACTATTACACAAGACGTAAAATGAGGAATTACCAGTGTGTTGCAGATCTCTTTACACCTTTTATGTACCTGGCTCATCTTTTCTATACAGTTAAGACTGTTGCACAATTTTGTTCTTCAACGTGGTTTTCATTATTCCTAATGCTTTATTTTGTTAAACCCAAAATTAGCTTGTTGCAAAGTTATAGTAAAATCCCAAAGCACACTAAAAATACATGGCCATTCGAACACTATAGATTTTAACTTGAAAACTAACATGGTCAAAACTGCTGTAGAGCTGAACTACAACTTTACTATTCACAGATGAACATAATAGTGACTTACTATACACAGAGAAATCCACCATCTTTAAAATGAATTAGGTATTTGTATATGTCACCTGTTACAGAAAATGAGTTAACAATTACCATGTCATTAATCCTTCCATGGTGTCCTGAGAACGTCCTGACAATCTTCCGGGTCTCTATATCCAAAACACTAATACTGAAGTCATCAAGGGCAATTCCCAGAATACCACTGCCAAGAATCATTAGCACATATGATAGTGAATACTCAGAGACAAAAAATAAAAAACAACATGCTAACATCGCTCCAAAAATCTTTTATCCTGAGATAATCTCAGATAAACAGAATTACATTCCTTCAGTCTAATAAAATGTCTTGTAGTCATTTTGTTTTGTCAACTAGTAGTCAGTTGTATTTCAAAGCACCACAAATTTAAACTTTCTTAGAATATTTGGTTGCCATCCTAGACTCATGCACTCAGAGCAAAACAATATGCACATTAAATAGCTTCAGTTTCTTACCTGTCTCGGTGAAGCAGAATCCCACTTGGAGAAGAAGAAAGCTCAGTGGAGTAAACTAGATCTTTAGTTTTGAATTTCCAAAATTTAATTAATCCTTCACTACCAGCTGTGATTATCAGCTGGTTTAATCCATCCACTGCTACCCCCCTAATGGCGCCCTCATGTGCTGCAAATCAAGGGAAAAGAAAGTTGTATTTCAGAATTTAAACATAACAGAAATCAGCAGAATGCCAAACACTATTCTGTATGTCTTTGCCTAACTACACTAAATGAGCAGTAAGCGTGTGACAAACAATTCTAAAGCCACCTGACAAGACCGCTCGAATATTAGAAGTTTCTTTATCAGTACAGAAACCAAACTGTTTTCAAGTAAGCACCTAGAATACAATGCAAAAGTTGTGAGTAATTGAAGCTAAATACTAGCTTTTATTTCTGCTTTCAGTTTGGGGGACTTTTTTTGAATGTGAGATTTGAGGGACTTTTTGAATCACTCATGGAATGCCTCCAGGGGGCCTGACCACTCCAGACAAAATTTACAGCTTCAGTTCTGGCACAAAGTCTGGGAGTTTTCCTAGGTTACTTTATACTGCAGTGTAAAGATAAGGCACAGCTCCTTTGGTTTTGGAAAAATTTTACTTCTTAATCTATGCCTAGGGCTAATGGCCAGTAACCAAACTTATAAAATTCATCCCACTATCAAGCACTGACGTTATCAGAAGACCACTTCATGTTTGCTATGCTAGATGGCTTTTAGAAACCCAGTAAGGTTTAAGGGTTCATCAGGACTCTTTCCCTGTTTCTACAACAAAAAAATTGTCATGAGGGTCCTATTATAAATTGCAGACTTACAAAGCAACAGCAAACATACAGAAGGATACATGACATGAAATATATATGTACGCAACCATTAAAAGGAAAAGTCTGAACACTGTCACTTACATTAAGCCCTCAGTTTGCAGCTGGGTAATTGAAAATAATAGCATATGCAAAGAACTGGACTTGCTCAGGATTCAATTTCCCATGCATGTAATGTATTCTTTCATTTTTAAGCAGGGAGCACAAAACAGATGGGAAAATTTATCTCAGAGATAGAACCCTATAACAAGAAGCCAAGTACTGGAAATGTGATTATCTCAAAAAGAGCTGAGGACAAAGGATGTCATTTTAGTGCTAACCATTTTGGTAACATTTGACAATTTTGTGTTAATTAAAACCAAACATATGCTAACATCAGAGCTGTTAAAACTAGCAGGGATCCTGTCCTTCAGAGTAGGTTTCAAATTACTTCCAATTACAGTGCAAGATAGGACAGTGTAGGGCAATCAGAGAAACTGAAGAGATTCTCAAATTCAACTCAGAAGCTATGTTAAATTTCCTAGATGACAGAACACCAGGTTGTTGCTGTTCTGTTAAGAGTCAGTATTTTAAAAGTGTAGCAATTCTTACCTCTTTCGTTGCCATAACTCCCTCTGTGAATGCCAGACTGCATGTTATACACATCTACCCGTCCAGTTGACAGCCCAATTACAGCAAAGTTCCCACATGAGGTAATGTCAACTGCCTTTCAAGGGGAAAAAAAAACCCACCTATGAAAACAATTCTTTAAGTGTATATCTAGTTAATAAAGTTGGAAGATATATAACGTATCACGAATATAAAATACTACTATGTTTTTATTAGACTTCTTCAAGGAAAACTGCACAGAACAAACAACAGATTACATCTCAAAAAAGTAGAGAGAGGAGCTCTTAAAATAAGCAAATAGTCAACAGGTAATAAATATGGCAGTGCACGCTTATGAAGGATAATGAAATACTGCCTTAGTGACATCCATCAGAAGTCATATCTAATAATATCAACACTGTAACCTAAATGACTAACCTATATAAATCAAGACATCCACAAATTCAATCCCTAAGGTAAAGTCCAAGCATGCCGACTGCAGGCCTCTTTCAATGCCCGTATTGCCAATGGCACCCCAAAATAGGTTAAGTTCACAGAGAGTTTAAATAGTAAGAAACAAAGAAACAATGGTCTAGATGCTTTTGGAAAGACACAGTCCAAAGAATCTAGTATTTAAAAGAAAACCAGGTATTTACAACTGAACTGATCTTGTCTACCACTTAAGTACTAAGCATAAGGTCAGAAAAACAATTTATCACATGATACAGTATTAGTATGAATGCCTAGCACATGAAGTATGCCATAGTAACTACTTGTCTTGCAAGCTCGTAAGCCTCAGTAAACATTCATCTCTTTCATTGAGTGTTTGACTTTCATTGTGTCCAGCTCAAGTTGTAACGCATTTCAGAGGAAATATCCCGCCTGCAATTTGGAAATACATTTTTCCGTATTGCCAAAAAAAAGTATCTTCAGCAATTTGCAATCACAGAGCAGGTTTATCATCACAGGCATATAGTCAACTCTACATCACTATGACAGACTAAAGGTAAACACCAACCACCTATCTGAATCAGAAAATAGTATCTGCACTTAACCTAGATGTTTAAGGAAAAAAATGCATATGCAGCATTTTTCTTAAGACCATATTCATTACAAAACAGCTAGTAGGACACACTGAGCTGGCAGAAAGCACTTTGCAAAGCAACTAAAACATGTCTAGAGAGTGCTTTTTCATTCTAAATATTGCTTCTGTACAAATAGAAACCAAAACAGCATATACTGTAATGCTTAAGAAACATTATCCTAAATAAACTTACTGTTGCATATATATCAATAGGTTTGTGTTTGCTGAATTCTTCTGGCCTCAGTTTATGAGCTCCCATGGAAGTTTTCTGATAGTTCCAGGTTGTACAGGTTATATACCCTTGATGGCAGGCAACAATACTATCCCAGTCACTCTGATGTGCCACTTCTGCAATGTAACACATACTCCTTTTACAAACAATCATTCTAAAGTCAAATAAGCTCTTCCGATATCATAAGAAAGAGTACTTTGAAATACTTTTAGGCAGAACAGTTCATATTTAGTGTTCCTGTTGGACAATCACAAGGCTACCATTCAGAAAAACCACCTGGCAAACCATTTGCTAGTGCATATGCTAGTGTAACTAAAATGCTAACAAAACCACAAGCATTTTTTTGGTAAGTTTCATGTCTTTGTATTTGAGTCTATGTGGTTTGAAAAGCATATTTAAACTTAAAATAGTTTAAACTGCTCAATCTGTACACATTTGCAGCCGAGTCTCTTAACTGTTTCTTCAGCTGCTGAAGCAGCAAGCCACTAGATTAACAATTTAAAGCAGGATTTAAGAGCTAAGTCTGCTTCATATAGCAAAAGACTTTTCTGCATTTGCAGGAAAATTGTTCCTCTAAAGCTCAGTATCCAAACTTTGTAGTCAAATAGGGTATATGGGGATCTAAATAATGAGTAAGTTTGCTTTTTTCCCTGGAATTCATACACTAAAAAAATTGAGAGCTTGAAATTGGGTATTTCTAGAACTTCAAAGAATAAAACAACCACATACAAACGGGTTCACTTGCCCAAACAGAGACAATATAGCAAAAAAGAAAGAACTCTAATTAAAATGTACTTAAATAAACATTTTCTTATGTCTCTAAACACATTTAAAGTAGTTCCGCTACCTTAAATCAATCAGGCAGGTCCATTCTTAACTTCAAAAGTGCATATATATATATATATACACACACACACACACACATATTTGCAACAAGTATGTTCAGATAGTCTGTATCATTGAAGTCTGCAAATATAAATACCATATGCAGTCAAACAGCTACACAAAATTGTAAATCCAAACCTTTCAACATATGAAACAATCAACCATTCTTGGAAGACAAAAGAATAGCTACACTTAAGACAAAACAGACTTCCAAGTCTGAAGAGGAGGTCACTAATTTAAAGAAACACACTTTGATGAAGCAAAGATAATCACAATTCTGCTTCAAAAAGTTAGGTTCACGATTGGCATACTGAATTACAAATGAACAGAGTAATTGAAATTTGACTTTGAAAAGTGACTCAAATAAAGGAACGAGGGAATCAAAATCAACCACTATAACTAAGATTTCCTCAGCTGACAAAGATCTTCATCCCCCCTAATTGCTGGTTCTCCAGCTTGGAAATAATACGTACCCTAGAAGATTCTGGCTCCCATGCTGGAGATCTTCAAGCCAAGAGCCAGTTAAACATAAAGACGTTTGAAATAAAATGCTCTTTTTTGAAATAACAGAAAAATTTACCAAGTAAAATGTCATTTTAAACTGTCACTAAACAGCTCATGAAGGGCCACAGAATCTCAATAATCTCATCTTGATACAGCATGGGCTTTCAAAACAGTAGTGTCTTGAGAGTTAAAAGACAAAATGAAGACATGATAAGCTCTGTAAGGTATCTCAAAGACTACTTACCTGAAGCAAAGACTGTAATTGGTGGAAGTGCCATTGTATCAAGCTTAAGACCTTTCTTTTTCGATTTCTTTTTGTTAATCGAACCTTAAAAAAAGAAGTTAAGTGTTTCAATCTCATGGTTAGATCTGAGAATAATGGTTTAAAAAGGATTGTTTACTAAATGTAAAGTTCCTATTGAACTTAGAAAAATTTGGCTTACATTAACACAGGATTGCTGTTACCTAGGGTTTGAAGAGCTAACAACATTAATAGAGTTCCTGTCAAAATTCATGTGATGCTGAGCAAATCACTAGCCTATTACATTCACAGATGTACTACTCAACACATTTGTTCCAGGATCTTGTGCTGACATCCTGAGGCAGAGGTCCCCCCATCACAGCTAAAACCATGGTCATACAGACATGACTATATAAAGCAATATATAACACCTAGCCCTTTCAATAACCAGAGTCAGGAATTTCAAATTTATGCCCAAAGGATATATATAATCAATTAATCTACATCTGTCTATTGAAATCTATCTACATACATATATATCAATATATATCAATATATATATACTTAAGAATTATTTTAGTCTTTCTGAGCCTTGCTCTCTGAACTGTACAAGAAAACATCCCTTAACCATGGCATCGTGTGGAAGATGTATTTTTTAAATTAAACTCTACACTATATCAAAGGAACCAAAGTCAGGAAATATAAATTAACTAGTAATTTAGGCAATTGAATAGAAGGGGAATGAGGTAAAAAGTTGTAATTATGCATGCTGAAATGTCAGTTAATGCTTTACACATTTTTAATACAAAAATCATGTCCAATGTTTCCCACAGTGAAATAACATACACTGCCAGCTACAGAAATTACTTTTCTTAAGTACAAACAAATCTGAGAGTACACTTTATACGTATCACAAAGGACTGAGTTTGCAGAACAACTGAGGTGAATAGTTTTCATGCAACAGTTAAAGTGAAAATAAGGCCTACCTAATGTTTTAGCTCCTGTTTACATAAATACTTTTCAGGTCTTTTTCACCAATATTTGTACTTTCACTGAAATACTTACCACGTCCTAAACTTTTATTGAACTTTTCATGCACTGTTGAAAAAGACTGCAATGTTCCGTCTTGACCTGACAAAATATTAGCAGAGAGCAGTGAAGGGCAAAAATCAACTTTCTGTTTACTCATAAGCTATGTGAGCAACAAAAGCAGAAGATAAGCACTAAGAAACCTCAAACACCATAATAAAGTATTTACTAAAAACTCTGGTCCAAGAAAAAAATCCAGGTACACTATAAGCAGCAGAACTAATGAGGCCTAATTTTCTATGGCCTATATCCCATTCCTACTACTTTGCCCCACACATGATCAGAATGACACCTCTTTTATGGACTACTTCTCCATATTCAATTCCTCTGTCCCCCTTCCTTTCTCCACCACAATATCTAGCTGTTCCCAGCTTTCTATGATTAAAACCTTAAATAAACCTTATATAAACCTTACTTCCTCCAAATACCTCCAAAATACTTCCAAAGCTTTCCCATGACCCCATATACTCCCTCACCAACTACAATATTCCTCTCTCTATCCTTTGTCTAGCCAACACATGCTGTGGCTGGTTAAGAACTACACCTAGGTTAGCCAGTAGGCTAACCCAAACAAAAATGGTAAAAGCCGAGTTGTCCATCCTTCCTGTAAACCAGGACACTAATGGGACTTCCCTGCTCTACCGAGTGACCAATGTTCACAGACTGATAAGAATTTAATTTAAATTAATAGAGGTACAGAAGGCTCAAATTTGAAACTAGCAAACAGGTCCACTTTGTGGGGAGACACAGACAAGGCAGAACCAGAAACTAACAGAAAATAATTTTACATGTGTTGTGCAATTTCAAAGACATTGACATGATTTTTAAAAATCAGAAGAGTCATAAAACATTTTTACTAGGCCAAACAAGTAATGAAACAGAAAATTAGTCAAAGTGAACTTAAAGAATCTGAAAGACAATGGAACAATTATAGTACTCAAGCAACCTTTCCTTGCTGCTATGATACAGAAGTAAGGCAGGATGTATATACTGGGAACTGAGAGAAATGTTAAGCAGGATGAAAGCCAGTGACATTGACGAAATTTTACAAAGTTAATTCGTGGAGATGCCTGTTCTAAGGAAACCAGTAGCACTTGAAAGGCACCCCACGGCACTGCTACTTCATTTCTACTGCACAAAGTTTTACCACTGGTTCAGAAAGGTATGTAGAGAGTCAGTCTCCTTACACTGCAGATACATGAGGTCTCAAAGCTTGAGACCCTTTTCACTTTAGTGGTTGCCCCAGGCCCTCTCCGTATGTTTCAGTACAGTTAACAAAGCAGTAAACTGCAAAAGCAAATGTAAGGATTTGTTAAGCAACTCTTCATTGTTACTGTGGTTCATCTGGTGTGAGCTGAGTTACTGTCAAGTAACTAGTTACCTGAATCCAAGTTACTACTTGGATGACCAGCAAGAGATTTTAGCACAGTGTATTGCTGTGCCATATTACGTGTAACGTTCATCAAAATGTAGTGTAATGTTTTCAAACGTCACCCATGCAGACAATTTCATTACTTCAGAGTAATTAAAGATTTGGTGAAGAGTCTCTATTATTCCATTACTGAAGTGTTCTGGGACACAAACCAGTCTGATCTAGTACTTCATTTCCGAAGGTGTCTATTTATAGATTTTTAAATATGTTAGTTTCTAAGGAAGGGTAGTCACTTACGCATTTTTACACTTTTAGATTAACATCTTGGTAACAAGCAACCTTGGGAATATATACTACAGACACAACTGAGCTGTAATAAATTACAAAGACGTTGCAACCCACAAAGCTTGCTCAAACTAGTGCGAAAAGTGGAGTGGCTCCTCTAAGTTACTAAATGCATTATGTTGCTCATTTTTTTCCTGTCCCAAGAGAATCTCCCTAGTTGTTACAGGTTTTCATTTTGACCAGCTGATAGTTCCTTAGGAGACAATGAAACAATTTTTATTCATCAAACATATAAACACAAATGACAAAAGCAACTCCTAAGCTTTTCTGCTTGTAAGTACTTTTCAGCCTACCTGCTGATACACATTCCTCTAGGGAAACTGTCACTTTGATGCAGTAATAAATGATACTGTCCACACTTACTGCTTCATAAATACACAGACGTAACACATGAAATAGAATCTATTGTATTAATAAAACAAAGATACTTAGCTCTGCATGTTTTTTTCTCACAGCAGGAAATCAGAGGGAAGAATAAGAATGACAATTCATACCTGCACTAAGAATTTGCTCTCCGTTTTGCCCATGGTATCTGATTTTTGTTGGTGGTGCACTATGTCCCATTCGGCTTCTCAATACACGTCCTGTACCACCAGGTCCATCAAAAATCCACACCTGCCTCCCCCAAAAAAGCAGAAAAACGAAGCTGACAAATACTGCCCTATCATTAATTACACCTCTTGGCAGTGGAACAGGCTTAGCTGGGAGCTGGTGCAGCCAACTTCACACACTGGCTTTCATCCTTGATCCTAAACTCTGGAAGTTTCCACCATTGCAGCTGATCATTTCCCACTGTTCGTTCTGCCCCTCCACCAAAGGCTAATGGCATCAGAGGACATGCAGCACAAGGGACTTTTATCAACAGCAACTGCTCACGACCCAGAACATTACAAAAATAGATCAAGATTTAAGATAGGGCACCAGGATACAAAGTGTGGTTCTGGAAAAGTGGATCCAAAGCTTTTTTCTTCAAGGCTATCATGAAGCAATAAATGAAGCAATGACATCATGGTAGCAAATCCTTAAACTGCCCCACTACAGATCAACTAAGAGCCAGCAACTTCAGTAACTTGAGTTTTGTCGTATTTGTTTCATTTGAGAACTGGTACTTCAATCCAAACTAAACACACTTTGGAGGACTACAATAGAAAAAAATAACAGCAGATAGCAGCAGCTATTGTAACTTACCCGTATAGCGTTATCAGCACCATTAGTAATAAGAAGTGGCTCTCCAGGGACAAATGACATGCCAGCTATTGCTGTGGAATGGGCATCTTGCATCTGACACATTAGTTTCTTCTCTTCTAGATCCCACAAAGCAATGTGTCCAATTGGGCTACCAGCTGCCATTACTGGGTGTCCATCTGCTCAGAAGAAAAGTTCAAAAGGTTTGCTTATTATCATTCAGCTCATCCTTACTGACTTCTCACATCTTAAAACTGATGCAAGAAAAGGCTACAATCACTAGAAAAAAAAATTCTCAAGCTGATTCTAAAAATAAGATATGTTTTAACTGAAATATTCCAGTATTTCAAACAGAAAAGAAATAAAGTTCACTGATAATAAAACGAGGATTTTTTTCATATCGAGTAACAACAAATAGATCTAAATCCAGCAGCCAATGCTAGAGGTTTTGCTTGAAAGCACAAGAGATATTGTACCTGACCATTTTCAAAAGTTACTCTATAGCCCAGATTCTTCCCCAAACTTATTAGCCTTCACACTTCAGGATGTGAGAGCTACTGTATCACCACTCTAGAAGTTATCAGTCCTTTTTATAAATCCTCTTAAGTTTTTGGCTCAACAGCTTGCAAAAATAAATTCCAGAAGTTGATTACATGTTTATTCAATCACTCTAAGCAATAATTAAAACCTCAATTCACAGAATTTCTGATTTTGTTCTATTTGCTCTATCCTGTCTAACATTAAGGAGATAAACACATCATAGTAACTTCTAAAATCATGCTACAAATATTCAAGTAAGTTTTAACTTACCATATCAAGATAAAATTCCACCAAATATCCTGCATAATTGGTAACTCATCTTTTTGCTCCAACAAAAGACAAAGCCAGTTTCCAATTTGCAATTACACACATCATAGATAACTAAACGAGACAGGCCTAGGGTTTTCTTTTTCAGTAAAGCTTCGCAGATATGGAAATTTGCCAAGTTCATTTTAATTTAAATGAAGAGCACTTTACTCAAAGACTAAAATGACTACATGCGTTCAAAACAACCAGGTTATATTTACACTAAATTTCCTAACTATAAAGACAGGAAGAGAGAGATATTAGAGAACATCTGAAAGCCACACATTCAAGCAGGCAACGGTAACTTTAGTAACATTTTGAGTTAAATGGCCGACACAAAAAGGCACTCTTTCCACTTTTCACAAGTCTTTCCACAAGCCTCTCCAGTAGCATTCTTCCCCAACAGGGTCCGCATCAATCTATATTCTGTTAAGATTTACAAGTTTGTCTACTCAAATGAGAGATCAGATTCAGTATCAACAGCTCTGTAGGCAAGATCAACATTAAAGTAACTAGCTTTACTAATTAGTACATGCTCGTTAGACAAAAAAAAAAAAAGCTGTGAATATAAACAGTGTTCCCCAGTAACATCCATTCAGCAATCACCCAACTATTAACATTCTTTGTTTTGGAGGGGGAAGACACTACTGAGAAGTAGGTTTGGATACTAACTTACAGTTACTGATCACTCTGCACTAACTCTGTAACTGTGTACTGTGTTAGCTCTTGGCACATTGTAAACAAACTGTCTTACTTTTCTTTGAAAAAGGAGTACTGTGTGTCACACTTCCTGTGCACTGAGTCAGTACACAAGAAAATGCTATAAAACAGCCAGTATACTGAAGATGCGTGATCTCCCTTACCTATTGGTAACTTTTTTAGATTATCTGCAGCCTTCGAAAACTAAAACTCTCAGCCCAAATTTCGATTCTGAAATGCTTTATCAAAACATATTTTCCTACCTTTCACTTAGTTTTAGTGATTTTATACATATTTTCACTAAAAATGCTAAGACTTACCTGTACGAAAAGATATTGCTGTGATGGGACCCCAGTCTTGTTGAAATTTCATCAGAGTTTCATCAAACTTAATATTATGTACAATGATATGACCAGATACAAGACCGACTGCAACAACATCCACTGCTGGAGCCTGCAAGAAAAAGTGAACAGCAACTGAAATGAAAAAGGAAAAGCTTGTTGCTACACTACTAATACTAACATGTACAAGACAATGTATCTAATTCCAGGACAAATAGCAAAGAAACAAATGAGGCATCTCGCGTGAGATCTTCTGTCTACATTACCTTAACGCACGACTGAACATCTGATAAATCTAAACAAAAAATGCGAGAGGCAAGATTTTGCGCTTAGTCTCCATTGGATAAAACAGTTCTGTTTCCAGAAGCCGGAACTCCTTTGAAAAACACCCAACTTTTAAGTTTTCAGTAGTTCTGGTAGACCATTATACACCCTGCCACACACCCCCATATTTACAAGTTTTATCCAGGACAACTGCAGACCATTTTCAAAGCTGTCATCAATGCTACCAATAAGTTTTAATTAATTTTTCTATCTACAAAAATACAACAAAAACAATTACAAAATCTTCTCTTGAATCAGCAAAATCTACATTTTATTAACCTCCAAAGCAAAATAAATTTAGCAAAAAGCTACCAGTGTAACAGAAGTTACACAATACACATACATCTTGCAAACAGTTTCTGTGAACTCATCACATAATTCAGTGAATAAAGACTACAGATGCGATGAACACAATACAGCTAAGATGCTAAATGCAACAGAACTTGGACTAGAGGAAGGGCAGATAATAAGCCTTCAAGTCTTCCTCTCTTCAACGTCTAAAATGCTCACAAGAGGGTTATTAAAATTACCTGAGAAAATATGTCATCTTTATTGCTGTAATTTTAAACAACCCTATTTTGCCTGCTATCCTTGACCAGTTATGTGAGACAATAAGATACCAAAAATACTAACTTGTTCAAGAGTTGTGACCGCTAAGTGCCATCCTGGAAATGAGTACAAGAGTTTGCTGGAAAACAAACAAACAAAAACCATAAATCAATTAACCCTTGGGGATTTTCCACAAGAAAATAGATGCTCTATATGCACTTACACAGAAATGTACATCAGCTTTCTGTCCTTATAAATCAATTAAAAGGGAAAAAACCCTGTGATACTAATAAGTAAGGTTAAGAATGAAACTTATGGTTCATTTTTATTGAAGTTAGTGTCATGCATTAATACCTCAAAGGTGACATAATTACATAACATGAATAAGGAGGAAGACCCCTTCTATGCTAGTTGCTCCCCATGCATTTCTGCTCTGAACACACCTCTTCAGAATTCTTAACATCAACATAAAAAGCCAGTCTTGGTCCAACTTCTAATAAACACAAATCCTTCATTTGCAGAGTAACTTCCCTAAATGAAGACACTAATGCATATTACAAGCACAGCCCATCTTGTTTCTTTCAGAAATGGTAACAGCCAAAATGTGCAGCAGGACTGTTCACCGACAAGGCAGTCATGCGGTACTTGTTAAGGGTGAAATTATGAAGACAGTATTTAAGAACAGACATGATTAAAAAACTATTCCATCACCACAGATATAGGTTGTCGTTCTTAAAAGACTGCTAACAGCCATGTGTTACCACCTCTCACCTTCCTTTCTTGCCAGAGACCACCGAACTTTCCCCTCAGTTCTTCCAATCTATTTTTTTGTCTAATTGTGCCTATACCTATCTACAAAATAATCTATGTAGGGAACAAACAGTCAAAAATAGAAATTGCTTAACCCAGCAACATTGCTAGAAGAGCAGTAACAGTCCCGTAAGTTTTTACACAATTAGAAGAGAAACTAAGCCATCCAAGGAAGACTTTTTGTCATCTAGGATGTATTGCATCTCAGATGCTGTGACAGGCGTTGAAGAGACATAAGAATACTGTAAGTAGAGGCATTTACTGTTCTCTATTTTTAGGTTATACTTATTTCCTGATTTATATAGCATATATGGCATCTCCAAAACATTAGAATATGAAACAAAAAAGTTAGTAGTGATATCACTGAAAGTATATAGTAGTTATGAGAATAAAACACTGAACTATGCAAGCTGAGTTAACACCTATTTGCAGTATGTATATTAACATGCAGGGAAGTTCACTGTAGCCATAACTTTCACGAGTTAGAAAAGCAGATGATTGTGGTAGGCATGAAATACTGCCATTATGGATGGTGCACTACTGGGACACGCTCAGAGCCAACTACACGTCTACACATCTCTTATTTGAGTATATGGATCAAATCCTAATAATTACCTCCACGCCACCTGCCTGAACTTCCTTGGACCCACAACAACCAAAGAATTAAGCTTGGAAGACGGGAGGCAGAAGGCCTGAACATGCATTTACTATTATTTTAATTATTTTCATGGGAAAGCTATGCGATTCCAAGAATTTAAAAAGTAATTTAAAGAAAAAAATTCCTGAATAATCCCTGGCATTTTGCAGGGAGAGTAAACAACATGCAACTTGAAAGGCATCGGTATTCAGGGAGCAGCAGCATTCTTTGTTCCTGGAGACAGACCAACTGAAAACGCGTGCCAAAGGACTCAGTAAAAGATTCCATGTTCAAAACCTACTGTACTTTTAAAAGTATTATTTGTTGCATATGAAACTACTTGGAGCATGAGGTATATCCAAGTTATTAAGAATCTTACTTGGATCTTATATTCCATAGCTGCAAGCTCCCTTGTTCACTCCCAAGAAGAATTTTATTCAAATAGGTGCTGGGATGCAGAACTGCAGAAACTGCAAAAGTGGCTTTATCAAAATCCACTTGAAGATACTCCTCTGCAAAAAAGTAAGAAACAATGTTAGTGTGGCTATCCCTACAAATCTGCAGGCTCATCATCCCTTGGCAAACGTAAAGGCAGAACTGATGTTTACTCTGTACAAATCTCATAATTAGTGCATTAAAGGATTAGCTAATGCATAACACAAGAGGCTAAACTTGTTTACTTTATAACATCTGTTGGCTTGAAGGTATATTTTTTCCCTATAAGCCTACCTAGCACAACAATGCTGGCACAACTAGTGATTCATATCTTTCCGAAGCATTCCTGCTCCTGCCTGAGCAAAACACCTCATCTGATTAGCACGCCTTCTGTTTGTTATAGCAACTTCAAATCTCTAAAGCCTGTCTGCAGCCACTTTCAAGACCCAGCATCCAGGGAATGCCATTGGTCACACCAATGAGAATTCTTTCTAAAAAAGATCCAGGGCACTGAAGCAGGACTTCATAAGGCACTGCACAATGGCATGAGAAGATGCCGACACAATCAAAAGACTATTCGTAAGAATACAGTCTTACCCAGACCAGTAAATATCAAGGAACTACAGGATTTCAGAGATAGTGCCAAAGCTGCTGTACCACAGCCTTTACCAGAAAATGGAACACTAAAATGCAATTTCTGTATAAGCGTATCTCTTTACACCTATATGGAACCTTACTGGGTCTCTGCATGTGGTGCAGGATCCATTCATGAAAAATTATTGCAGGATTAGGACTTCAGAATACTGTTTAAATAGCACTACCATTTAAGGATTTTTTTCTTTTTTAAGAATAAACTACTTCTGAACATTCTGAACATGCGCATTTAAAAAAACCCTTTTTTAAAATTACTGAATGTTTAGCAACACTATGCTACAAAGTAGTAACAAAAATAAAGTGTCTCTCACCTTCTGACTGTATATTCCAAACAATAAGAACATTATCAACATCCACAGAGATGACATGATCACCAAAAGGCTGCAGAAGGTGTATCCTTGCCTTGTGACCTTCGTAGGTATGAACCACCTGTAATTTCAAAATAGAAATGTTTTCAATATAAGCTGTTCAGGTAGCATATCATGTTAACATAATACTTGAGGACAGCTAACACAGGTCAGCAACAAGTTTAAATAAAATACATGGAAAGGCCACACAACTTTAAGTGGAAGATAGGTAATTTTCTCTGATACTTAAAACTGTTGGCAAAAATATTTTAACTAAATATTTTTAATTATTTAGTTTAATTTTAATTCATTAATGGATGTGAATTAACAATTTATTTTCTATCTTTAAGTAACTACTTAACTATTATAACTAATAGATAAAACGCAGGTCAGCCATTACAGAATTTGCTCTTATTCTCCCATTTTAAGCTTTTTATTCCTCCTTCTACAGTTTTTGTTTCCCTAAAATTGAAGGTACTAAAAATCTATGGAAATAGACGTTTGTAGAAAATGAACTGTCTTGAAAACACAAACACCACACAACGGTTTTGTAGTACTACACAATAAGTAAACTAATTAAAACCTCTTTGTTCCTGGCAAAAGCATGGAGAATATTGTCGTATGAAGCAAATATCAACATGCGGTCTGCTGCCAAACATGTAATGTCTTGTGGCAAAGCATTACCTGTTAATAAAACAGAAGAAAAGTTCAACAAGTTTCAGGTTCGTAAGAAAAGAGAAAGCCTGACAGTGTATTTATTTAGCATGGTGGCCCACCAGGAAAGCTCTCCTGTTGAATGCAGATACTACCATAAATAACATCACACCAGTAACAACAACAAAAGTAACATGAGATTGATAGATCACAAAGTGGTTCTTTTGAAAAACACTTAATAATAAATTACTGCATTATCACTGTAAGTAAAGGCACACGTTAGCTTTGTGAGGGCTTATGAAGAAGTTATCCCAACATAACACTTCTGCGGACTGTCAGAGCCCCACAGCCCACTGGACTGGAAATACAGATGATAAATCAAAGTCTCAGCATTAGCAATGCCTATTAGGTTAAGCCATTCTGCAGACCTGGAAGCTAGTGACCCAATCCTGCACCCGATTCCCGATTACTGCTAAAGACACCGGGAATTTACTGCTCTAAGAATACAACTCACTCCTCATCTTGTGACTGGTTCAGAAAACTTATCTACTATTGTGATCTGCTACTTTACTAGCTCAAATGGTAAAAGAGTCAAAGCTCCAGACCACATTGAGAAGCTGCTGGTGTGGTCCCAAATGGTAGAAAACTGAAAAAAATACTCCAGGGAAAAATACCATCAATCTAGGGAAATATAAAAATGCAAATCACAGTGCTTAACAATTGTACAGAGAAATACCGGATCAAAAATCAGCCACTGTGAGAGTGCACCTATGACACAAACTTACATGATCACACAGCAGCCTTCCCCACAACATTGCCTTGTATCACAAATTATTATCAGATACAAAGAATCCTGTACCCTTTGCTGTACTGCGGCACAGCTTCAGTGGGAAGAACTAAACCAAGAAAATAAAAAAGGTTGCACTTTGAGAGGTTTCATTTTTTTGAACACATTAGACATCTTCCCATAGTGCCTCTGAAGTGACTTAGGCCTACAATCAGGTTACAGATACCTGGTACTCCACATGAGCTGTATGCAAGTCTGCTTAGGCCAAGACGGTTTTAGGCACATGCCAACTAATAAGTTCAGAGCACCAACCACATAACATCAATAAACCAACAACACTGCACAGAGAGGCACATAGTTTATTTTTTCAATCACAATTTTGTATGTAAACATCTCAGTTTCTCAAAAAGCTTAAGTGATTATGTCTGTAAGAAGATGTAGCCCACTGAAAAGGACTTCACAGAATATGCAACATTTTTACGATTTTGTAAGCTGAAAACAGAAATTACATTAATGTGTTTACAGTTGTAACTACTCATGCTGAGCTTCTAAATCTAGTCCCAGTGGTGTGACAGTTATTTATTCTCAAGTTTATAGGCGCTCCATTAATGAAAAATATTTTGCTCTATGAGGTCTGCATAAAAACTTTGTGGTATACAGAAGTAAAAACCCTACTCTTCAAGACAGCGTGCATCTCACTGAATCATCTAAATGTTGGTTGGAAGGGACCTTTGGAAATCATCTAGTTCAAGCTCCCACGCAGCCCGTCCCAAAGCTGGATTATCACCAGTACTAGATTGGGTTAACCGCAGCTGTGCCCAGCTGAGTGTTGAAAACTTCTGGGCAAGGAGGTCGCTCAAGCTCTACACTGTACTACAGCTCCCTGTTAATCAGGGCCATTTTTCCTAACCTCCACTGTGACCCTCTCAACCTGCAATCTGTGGCTGTTGCACCTTGTTACTCTGTCTACCATTACCACCACAAATTCAGCTCTGCCAGGAGAACAAAAGCCTTCCCATATCTGCTGGCTGCGTTCCTAACGTAGCTCAGTACATGGCTTGCCTTATTCACAGTTACTGCATTGTTGGTCCACGTTCAACCTGGCACCAGCACAGCCCCAGCTCCTCTTCAGCACGATGCCACGCAGCCAGTCAGTTCCTGGCTTGTTCTGTCCCAGGTGCAGGATTCTGCACTTGCCCTTGCTGAACTTGGCAAGGTTTCTGTTGGCCCAGGCCTAGAGTTTCGCAACACCTCCCTGGACTGAAGCTCTGCCATTCTGGCTGTCAGCCACTTGTCCTAACATAGTATCATCTGCATATTTTTACTAAGAGTACACGCCGCCTCATCACCCAGGCTGTTGGTGAAGGTGCTGAACAACATGGGCTCTGCTCTTGACATCTAGGGTGCTATGCTTTGTTAGCAAGTGCCAACTGGATGTCAAGCCATCGATTCATATCCTTTGTATCCAACAGTCCAGCCAATTTTTAACACTCCCTGAAGACTTTTAGTCCCATCCACACCTGTTGCGTTCCTGTAATTATTTTCCTCCTATAACACAGCCTTCTAGTAACCACAAAAACATGAAAAAAAGGGATCTGGAATTAACAGCTTTATTCACTGCTCACTCCCTAAGGCCTAGGGATGCTCTTGGAAGAAGACGATGACAAGGAGAGGAGGTTTACAAGGTATATCCCTAAGAGAACTAAGTCACAGTTGCAACAGCAGTCTTATTTTGAAATTGGTATCCGACATTTCTGAGACTCCTTTCAACATATTTCAGTGTAAATATTAGTACATACATTTAATTTTCCATTTTTGAGTTGACAATCAAGTGCAGATGTCAGATGCGTTAAAAAAAAAAACAACCCAGGAATGAACAATCTGCGCATACTTACTCACAGCAACAATACCAAGCTTCTTCACCTGCAACAAAAACATCAAAAAGGCATTTTTAGTGATTGGTTGCAATGAATTTGCTATAAACAGAAATTCAAAATTCTAGGACCCAACCTAGATGAGAGAAAGAATTTGCATGCCTCACAAGACAGAAAAATTACTTGGCAGTGTTAGGGTAATGGCTGGACTCGATGATCTTAAAGGTCTTTCCAACCTAAACAATTTTATTATCTTAGTTTACAACAGTATCTACAGGAAAACCCACAGACAGCAGGTCAAAAGGAACTGGACAATATATTTGCCAAAAGACAACCATTCAGGAACAGTAAGTTCTGCTTCTTGATATATTTTACCCTCATGCACGGGATAAGCACATGTTTAGACACCTTGCAGAGCCTAGGCAAATTTGTTTTCACATTGTCTCTGCTTCTACTTTATTTCCACTACAATCACACTATGTTATTATTTTATCTCTGTTCACATAGAATTTACTTCAGTTACAGCCATCTTTGCCCAGTGATGACCATTACTATTTTAGTTCAAAGTCTGCGCAGAAGACTCACAGGAGCGAACACTAAAAGACTACCACAAAGGCACAGGAAGGCCTATGCCATCTGCACTCTGCTGTTCACTGTAATAACTCGATTCAGTTCTGTTTTGCTACTGTTTCTACACACTCAAAATACCTTTACCGTACAGCAAGAAGTGAGGTGATACCACAGGCTTCCATCTTGCAGAACTGAATTACGCTCATCTGTTTCCATACAGGAGAAGTTTTAATACGATCTAATGGATTGTCCCCCAAAAGTGTAGCCCTCAAACACTAAACCGCAGCTATCCAAACAGCAAGTGAGCTTTGGTTTATCTAGCAACGAAGCAAAAGCTTCGGCAGCCGGGCGCTCCTCTGCCCGATGGATGGGCCGTGCTGCACCCGCCAGGGCTGCCCACACGGCTAAACAAGCCCGTCCTGGCCTGCTTAACCAGCAGCCTCCCTTCCTCCCAGCCACCCGCCGGCGAGCAGCCCCGCCTGCCGCCGAGGCCTGCTACCGGGGCGCCGCGGCCCTCCTCACGCGCTCCCGCCTCATGATAGGGAGCCCGTGGCGGGGTGGAGGGGGAGGAAAGGCGGCGGGCCCCGCCTGCCCCGCGCCCGGACGGGTCGCCCCGCGCGGCCCCGGCCTCCCCAAGGCCCAAAGCCGGCCAGCGGCGAGGCGGCCCGGCCGCCCGGCGGGGGAAGGAGCGGGGGCCGGGGGGCCGCGTACTCACGTTATAGGTGTGGACGCTGCGCCCGACGGCGGTGGCCAGGTAGAACTCGCGGTGGCGGCCGTGGTAGCGCAGGACGTGCGGGACGTGGCCGCTGAAACGGCCGAGCACGCGGAAGCCGGCGAACAGCCCGCCGCCCTCACGCGCCATCCTTCCCCCACGCGCCCGCCGTCCGTTCGCAGGAAGCGTCCCCCCTCCCGCTTCCGGCCAGCCCGCCCGTCGCTCCGCCACCCCCGGCGTGCGCCGCCGAAAGCGGTCCCCGCGGTGGCCCCAGTTCCGGTACCGGTGCGGCGCTGCCCGGCGGCAGCGCGCTCAGCCGGCGGGGACGCTACCCCGCAGCCCGGCTCCGGACGCGGGTTTGCCCGGCGAGGCGCGGAGGAGAGTGTCAGCGCCGCCAACCCCCCGGGCGCGGTGCCAGGCAACACCCCTCCCCCCCCCCGAGGGCCCCGCGGCGGCCGCCAGGTCACGGAGAGGACCGTCACCCACGAACGCCTATACAAATACTCCCCACAGCCAGGACTGCTCGTTTTTTTCTTTTATTCTTCTTTTTTTTTTCCCCCTTTCCCCTCACAAAGCACCGGGCCCGGCTCAGGCCCTGGGTGCGGGGCAGCCCCGCCGCAAAGGCACGCAGGAAGGCAGCAGAGCGCTCGGTGAACCGGCCTCCACCGGCGCATCCCGGCGGGCGGCGGGGCCGCGGGGCGCTCCGGCCACCCGCGCCAACAACCTCTGTACTTCCGAAGGTGTTTGTTTTGGGTTTTTTTTTAATAAATTATATTAAAAAAACAACCCGCAGGATGACTTCGTTGCGATGACTGCACGCCGGACAATAAATACTCAGCAAAGTCCGGTGGAGGGGAAAAAATAAAAAGCCACCCCCAAAAGCCACCTATCCCAAATTGATGTAGCTTCGCCACACCGCCATCAGCTCCCGGGCCTTGCTCTCGTCGCACGGGCCTCGCCTCGCCTTCCCGGCGGCGGCGCCCTGCCACCGCAGACGCGTTAGCGTCCCGCCGCCGGCCGCGGCGGAGCTCCCGGCGCTGCCCCCGGGCCTCCCCGCGGCAGGGCTGCCCCGCCGCCCCGGCCCCGGTCCCGCACCCACCTGTGGCGGCCGGTAGCCGGGGCAGTGCCGCTGCACGACGGGGAGGGTGCTGCTCCACAGCGCCGGCCGCCCTCCGCAGCCCCACGCCCTCTCCAGGACGCACTCCAGCAGCCGGCCCGCCCGCTCCGCCCGCCGGGAGCCCTGCGGGCAGACGGCCGGTCACGCCCCCGGGCCGCGACCCCAGCCCCGCCGCAGCCGTCAGCCCTCAACCCCCTTTCCCTTCAGCGCCCCCCCCCCCCCCCCCGCATCCTTGAAAAAAGGTTGCTCGGCCGCCCGCCCACCCGTCTCCCCCCTCGCTCCCCATCGCCGCCCCCTTCTCTCCGCTTTCCCTTTTTCTCCCTTTCCCCCCGTTTTTTCCCGTCTCCCCCTTTTTCCCCTCTTTCCCTCCTTTTCCCCCTTTTTCCCTCTTGTTCCACCCTTTTTCCCTTCCCCCCCCCCCTTTTTGGTTTTTTTTTTTTGCACGGAGAGGGAATGCCACCTAGCCGCCGGGGGATGCGTGCACCCGGGCGAACCTCGGACTGCTGCGGGCCCGCCGGCGGGGAGGGCGCGTCCTCGCAGGTGTGAAAATCGAGTTGTAGCTCCTGGAGGGAAACAACAACAGGGGATGCTCGTTAAAGCCACGGCCCCTGGCGTCGCCGTCGCCGGCTGCCAGCCCGCCTCGGACACCCCGTTATAGACGTCCCTACCGCCCCGACGAGCGGCCGCCCGCCCCCTCCCCCCCGCCCCCCGGGGCCGCGGAGGGTGCGGACGGCTGCGGGAGTCGGACGGCGGCGGTGCGGGGCAGCCGGGGCTGCGCGGGGCTGCGCCGGGCTCCTCTGCCCGATCCGGCGGCCGGGCTGCTCGCACGGTGCGCCGTCCCGAAAGCCGCCGCCTGATCTTTCCGCTAAGCGCCGGCTGCGCGTGTGAACCATCCGCGTAGCTTCTAAACCACTTATCACCTTTGCAACCGTGACACCATCTTCAGCGTCGGTGAAGCATTACACAAGCGACTTTCAGTCCTACGAGTCTGCAAGGCGCCGGGAAGAGTCGGGTAGCGCTCTGGCAGCAGCCGCCCGGGCTCCTGCTCTCCGTCCCTGCCAGTCCCAGCTTCAGCGAAGCACATTTTAGGAAGGTCGCCGGAGGAGAGTAGGAGATAACTTCCCCGTCCTGTTTCACAGGCACCGGTTTACTAAACTAGCCAACTCCCGGCTTGCTAATCGAGATTTTCAGAAAGTAGCTGCCGGCGGTCAAGGGTAAAATCGTGGAGGCAGTGCCGTCCCGACAGTTTCCCTCCGATGCCACCAGAGAAACCACCAACCTCTTTTTTAAAGGTCTTGTGTGGATCCAAAACGTTTAGGAGATCCTCTTGTATCTCGTCGTGGTTACAGAGGCTGAAATTGTAGGTGGATCCCCGTGGTAAGTCGGCGATCTGAAGAAAGATGATCAAGCCACAAAAGACTGTGTAAGAAAAAGCCAAAGGTTAATTCTCCTGCACCGCTACGTGACCCGACAAGGCACGGAGGACAGATCTGAAGAGAGGGATGCCGGTGCTTCAGGAGCACTAGAAAAACTGGTTGGTTACCCTTGTGATTATCCATGGTGTCTTTACACGCTGTTTTTCTCCTGCTGGGCTTCAGATCGTTGCTGGCTTCATATATGTACCTGTACGCCTACGGAAATGAAGGTTTCCAATTCCATAACGGGGCTCATTTGGACGTCTCATGCACCTCTTTCCAGAACTGTAAATAATGATTATTCAGACTTGAAGCTGTGTCACTGATTCGAAAAGAAAACCGGGATAATGAATAATAATCAAACGCAGCATCCAAACCCAAACCAAACCAAACCAAAAAACTCTGCAACAGCCAATCTTGCATGCAACAAGTGTGAATAGTCCTCCCCATAACTGCGTGGGGTCCACCTTCAGCGTGGACTATTGCAGTAACACGCGATTTTCTCTCGAAAGCGAGACCAAGCGCTTCAGGGCACCTGCAGATGGACTGCCCAGGGGCGGACGCTCATACCCTCCCTACTGAGGTCGCAGGGGCATCTCTAGTGCATCGTTTTAACACGCTAGCGCGGGGGCGGGTGGAGAGTAGTGGTCGTTTCCCTGTGCCGCCTACAGCTTTTTTTTTTCTCTCGAAGGTGAGCGTTTTACCTTACAAACCACTCTCTCCGGGGAGCCCCTTCGCTTTCGCAGGCTGTGGGAAGTGCAGGGGAGGGGCACTCGCTCTGCCGTGGGGACAGCCCAGCTGACAGGGCAGCCGGTTGTGCCGGACACCGGGGACGGGGACGCCCGAGACGTCGGGAGCCAGGCTGCCCCGGGCACTGGCGACCGGGATGCCCGGGGTGCCAGGGGAGGCTGGCGAGAGGAGGCATGGCCCCGCTGCCTCCCTCGCCCCGCGGAGCCCCCGGAGCCCTTTCTCCGAGGGCGGCCGGCACCGACGCCCCTGCCATGGTCCCCACCAGGTACTCCCTGGGCCCGCGAAAGTGGTTCACGGAAAGTGCCCCGGGAGCCGCTGCGGAAGCCCCGGCGGGGGCGGCGCGGCCGCCGGGGCGCGGCGGGGCAGGGGCGCGGGGCTCGCCCTGCAGAGCCGGGCCGAGCCCAGCCGAGCCGCGCCTCCCGTCCCGCCGCGGGCACGGCTGCGCAGGCTTTAAGCCCAGCCTCAGCTCAGTTTCAGAGAAAGTTCGTATTCGTTTTCGGGGAATGCTTCTCCGGCATGAATCATTAGGGAAACCCAGGAGGACTGCCGCCGCCGCGGGGGAAAGGGCTTTTTTGGCCAGCTGAGCTGGGGACGAGCCAAAGCAGATTAGTCAATGCTGCGTGCCTGTCCGCTTGAGTGGGTTCCCCCCCGCCCCCTGCCGGATCTCTCCCTTCTCTCCGTCTTCTTTTCTTCCCATCCTTCATCTCGCAGCCTAGCCGGGTGCTGCCTGCCGCCCGGCCCGCGGCTCGGAGCGGGGCGGCGGGAGGCGCCCGGCCCCGGCCCGGCCCGGCCCCGCCCGGGGAGGCGCAGAGCGGGACGCGGCCCTTCTCAGGCTTCGCCGCTGAGAGCTCTCGGTCGCTGGTTCGAAGTGTGGCATCAGTCCTGCGACTCTGTGTATCTGGGTGGACGTAAGTCTGAGTCTAGTCAAAACCGACGTTTTAAAATCCATGCCTTAAAAGCTATTGCACTAATTGAGATGCAGTTGCGGAGCAGGTGCACTGAGCTTTAGCCGAGGTCGGGTAGCCCTCAGCACTTGAGAAAGTCTTATCAGGGTGCTTCCCTTCATCACTCTCACAGTGTTGCCCAACATACCAACAAAATCCCAGTTTCCTAAAGGATGTCTTGTTCTCATATTCCAGAAGCTGTCGGGGTTTTCTTAAATTGCAAAGTCGTGTGCCTTCATCTTTCTCCAGGGCTTTTTTTCTGAAGTTGCTAATGGGCTTCATAAAAGTTAGTAAGTTAATAAAAATACATTTCTTCTAAATAGCTTTGGGTTTCTCGTTTTTCAGCTGCATAAACAAAGGTGCACCGTAGCATAAAGGAAGTCACTTTAAGTGAGTTTTATTGTACTCCTGCAAACCAGGAGCGTAACTGACGAAAAGCCTGTTCCTGCCATGAATTCAGTGTAATACTGATCTAAGGAAGGAATTCAGGACCAGGAACATGTTGTTTTTTACTTTCCATTGTTCATTTGTCTTTACTGAACCGGACACAACAACCCTGTGAATAGTTAAGTAAAGGTGTTTATTTGTACTTACTAAACAGGACATAGTAATCCTGTTTATAGGTACAGAGTACAAATTGTTTTAATGCAAATAACACTGAGCTGAAATTCTTTTCCATCACTGTTAATATGCATATGCTTTTATTTCCGAAGTTGTGTCTCTGAAGCTAGCAGTACAACAAAGTTGCAGCAGACACTGGCAATATAATCAGATCAGCAAATGAAAAATGTGTTTTTTAAAGGAAGCAGAAATGTATATGGCTATAAAAGACAATTTGACATTCAAAACTTTCTTGTAAGTAAGTTCAAATGAAAGATTATTAAGAAAAAAGGAATTCACTTACTTTTTCTTTAAGCACTTTTTTGTATGTGAAAAGTTCTGTGATAAACAGTATCTGTCAACAACTTCGCTAGTCTCTAATTTCCACCCAGCAGTAATGGCAGATTATGGCATCAGAAATGGCAAATTATGATTAATATGTTTTAAAGTTTGTTTTCTATTTTAACTTCTTTGGAGATACAGGTTTGATTACTGACATATGTACCAGATAGGCAGGTGAAAATAGAAAAAAGGAATTTAGAAAAATCTGTCCATTTTTATAACTATAGCAATTCAAAACTTTTAACTTTTACTTGCTCCAGCCATAAGAGGCCTCACTGCTGATGGCGGCTTTTGACCTGAACGGTTTGCCAGATTTGAGGGATTTGGAAGTGGTTTCCATTAAGAGAAATAACTTGTGACAAGAGGCATTCTTCTGATGGAGCTTTACACTTACAGCACATCTACTTTCTTCCCTAATCCCTGCTGCCTGGTTGCTTTGAAGACCTCGCATTTGTGACCGTGCTTGAGCAGCAGAAAGATGGGATTGAGAAATAGATGTTGCTATTTCGCTGCGGGTCAAGATGGTATCTGTGTGGGTGGGACTGCTGCCAGTCCTCACCGGGAGAGGAAGAGTTCGAAGCCAACAAGAAGTCACTGACTTTGGTAGACATTTCTGAGCAATATTATTATATTACTGGCATTACAATTTGTCAGTTTGACTTGTATTTGCTGAGCCAATTTTTGATTACTACATCTTGGTACATGTAGCTGAAAGGCAAACCTTATGCTTTTTTTTTGTACACATGAGCAATATATTCCTTCCTAAAATACCTCACTGCTATGGAAATGCTGTCATATCCAGGATGTTTAACATAATTATACTTTCGATACGTAGGATTTGGGAATTTCTTAAATTATGAAATTATGTACTTGGAAAGGAGAGGTGGGGGGAGACGGTGATTACCTGAAGGAAGCTGAGGAGGTGGGAAGGAAGTGGGTCAGTGGTTGAGGACGTGCACAGTGCATGCCACAGCCCTGGTGCCCAGCACAGGCTGCCCTGGGGCAAGGCAGATGCACACAGCCTGTCTGTGACCTGCCCACCCTTCCCAGCAGCCACACATGCCGGAGATCCTCCATCTGCCTGGGCAAACACTGCTCAGGTTTCCGTTTTCAGGCATCAGGCTGCAGCTGAAGAGTTCCTTGCCGCCCCTCCACAGGTGCAGAAGGCACTGCACACTTCTGTGGTGCCCAGCACTGTCTAATCGCTGGTGACAGCACCCAGCCAGCTAACCAAAAATGCCCTGCCTGTAGCAGCTTGGGTGTGTGAATGTCACCATCAAGAAACCTGTACTTAAGCAAAGGTGAAGATGATGTTAGAGATACCCTTCATGCACAGAGCATGGGGGTAAAATCTCAATGGCCTTACATTTTTTCATATGTTTTTGTTAAAACAGTTTTATTTCAGAAAATGATGTAAGAATTTTTTTGAAGTATCATAATTTCCAACATAATGGGAATTCAAAATGTTGGCCACACTTTTTTCCACATTCCTATCTGATGCCTGGACCCTGCTCTTCCTGGTCGCAGACTTCCTGGCTGGTTGTCCCTATGTGTGTTTAGGAGCTTACCTTCTTGAACACAAGCAGCAGCTGAATGCTGGGGATGACCTCCACACGCCATTTGGAAGAGATGTGTGTATCCCTGTCAGGAGTACCTGAGGTTGTTTAGTGGCTGGCAACGAACAAAACAGCTCTGAGAGGGTGTAGCAGCTGTTGCCTTTGGTACTCCTCAGCTTCCCCCAGAGATCAAAAGACATGTCAGCAAAACACAAGAGTATATCTGCATTATCGGAAAAAAAATCTAACCCTTTTGATCTAATAGGCCATGATGGTGCTATTTGTTTGGGTAGCTGCCAACTAGACCATCAGCACATCAGCAGGACTCAGGCATATGGGTCCTGAGATGAATATAGAATACCTTTCTCCCAAACCTTCTAATGCTGGTGGCTTCTACATGGCACATAGAAAACCCCAGGTTTGAACACCAAGGCATCTAGGTCCCACAACATCAACAGCTGGCACATCCTTTCTTTTAAGAACTTCATATAGATCTTAACATTATTCTCAGGACTATTTGTTTCTAAAATTAACTTCCTGGCGCTTTAGGAAAGCAAACACCCATCCGGAAGGCAAGCTTCACCACCAGGAGCCAGAGAGATCACCACGTTGCTCTGGCAGGAGCCAGACTCTCAGCTGAGGTCCTTCCCATCCAGGCTGACTAATCACGGCAGTGGCGATCTGTTATTCTCTGTGCAGGTCAGTTGCTAGTAGGTAGAAAATATACATTGCCAGGAGGAGTCACACTGATTCATTGCCAGAGGAAGACTGCAAAGACTCAGCACACTTGCAGTTAATATTAAGGTCCTTAAGGAATTGCACTCTGTGGGTTAAACACATTTGTCCCTACTGTCCTACCCCCTGCCATCCCCTGTTCTGTTGCCATCTCCATTTCACCTGTTTAAGCATCTTCTGCCGCCACACCTCCAATGTCAGCCTCTGAGTTTTTTACCCTTCTATTCTTATCCAGTCCCGATCATTTTCCAAGTCCACTCTTAAATGCTTATTTTTAAGATTTTACCTTTCCTAGGTAGAGAAGAGTCTACCTGCTGTCGAACTCCCTTGCTTTCTCCTACTCTTCATCTTTTGAGATCCCATGAGAAGTTATAAACAAATGTCTTAAGACATCAGTTGCATCTGCTCTGGTTCACAAATGCTAAAATACCAGAATTGTAACCATGTCATGATTTTGAGGGTTCTCAGCTCATCTGAGTTAAGATTGTTCAGATACTTTAGTCTTGCATGTTCATACCTTATTAACATATTTAACTTTCTTTCAAGTGTAGCTTGCATTTCCTGAGTTAATGAATGGTCATTACAACAGTGCTGCCATCTTTTTTACCCCTTTCTTTCAGTAGTACTCCAGTTTAAAGCCACTTCTCTCCCAAATTCAATATACTTACACTGTAACTTACTGTCTCTACGTTTTGAAATGTAGCATTTAAGAAGAAATTGAAAAGAAGCATATGGAAGTACTTAGATCAAGTCCAGTGTGCATGCAAAACTGAACAAATGGAAGACCACTTCAAACTGATAACAAAATAACTCTCAGTGTGCTGCTGGAGTGTAATGAACCTTACATCAGAAATTGATATCCACTGGCTGTCATTACTGGATATGCCTGACCATATGAGAAACACTTTTTAAATCACCAAAGCAGGGTTAGGTGAGAGAGGTTGCCCAGAGAGGTTGTGGATGCCCCATCCCTGGAAGTGTTCAAGGCCAGGTTGGATGGGGCTTTGAGCAACCTGGTCTAGTGGAAGGTGTCCCTGCCCATGGCAGGAGGGTTGGAACTAGGTGATCTTTAAGCTCACGTCCAACCTAAACCATTCTATAATTCTATGATTCTATGAAACTCAATTGACCTTTTACTCCTCAATCATTTTTCCTTCAAACTCTAGCTTCGAAGCCACTACATTTAGCTAGGTCAGTCAAAGATTTTCCAGCTAGCAAAGATGAGGACACATCAGTTCCCTATGTTTGTGTGCTGGTTTTGCCTGGGATGGAGTTAATTTTCTTCCTAGTAGCTACTATGGAGCTATGTTTTGGATTTGTGCTGAAAACAGTGTTGATAACACAGGGATGTTTTCATTATGGCTGAGCAGTGCTTACACAGAGTCAAGGCCTTTTCTGCTTCTCACCCCACCCCACCAGCGAGTAGGCTGGGGGTGCACAAGAAGTTGGGAGGGGACACAGCCGGGACAGCTGACCCCAACTGACCAAAGGGATATTCCTTACCATATGATGTCATGCTCAGCATATAAAGCTGGAGGAAGAAGAAGGAAGGCGGGGACATTCGGAGTGATGGCATTTGTCTTCACAAGTAACTGTTACGTGTGAATGAGCCCTGCTTTCCTGGAGATGGCTGAACACCTGCCTGCCGATGGGAAGCAGTGAATGAATTCCTTGTTTTGCTTTGCTTGAGTGCGCTGCTTTTGCTTTACTTATTAAACTGTCTTTATCTCAACCCATGAGTTTTCTCACTTTTACTCTTCTGATTCTCTCCCCCATCCCAGCGGGGGGAGCAGTGAGGGAGCGGCTGTGTGGTGCTTAGTTGCTGGCTGGGGTTAAACCATGACAGTCCTTTTTGGCGCTCAACATGGGGCTGTGTTTCCACCCCTGCAGCAGTCGATTCCAGGTGTACTGGACGCCCCTCTATGTGAAAGCAAACTGTGGCCGGCACTCTGCTGCCAAAAGGATTGAGAAAAATGCATTAGCAATATCAATTGTGGCGTACCACTTGGCTGCCTTTGACTCCAGTTTGTATGGAAGTTCTAGCATGTCCAGCATGACAGCACTCAGTGGAAGCGTGACTTCATTCAGGCCACAATAGTCTACTGTTAGTCTCCACTCTCCATTCCAGTTTCACACTGGCCATATGGGCCTGTTAAAAGGTGAGCGAGTCCTGCTGATCACCCCTTGGCTCTTCAGTCAACGAATCAGCGTATGGACGGGAATCAGGAAGTCTTGGTTGGTGCGATATTGCCGCCGGTGCACCGTTGTGGTAGCGATTGGCACCTGTTGTTCTTCGACCCTCAGCAACACCACAACAGAAGGGTCCTGAGAGAGACTGGGCAAGGTGGACAGCTGTTAAATTTCCTCCATCTCCAAGGCAGCTATACCAAAGGCCCACCGGTACCCTTTTGAGTCCTTGAAATACCCTCTCCTGAGATACTCTGTGCCAAGGATGCACGGAGCCTCTGAGCTGGTCACAATGGGATGTTTTTGCCAGTCATTCCCAGTTAGGCTTATTTCAGCCTCCAATACAGTTAGCTGTTGGGATACCCCTGTCACACTAGAAATACAAATACGTTCTACCCCTTTATAGCTTGATGGCATTAGAGTACACTGTGCAACAGTATCTACCAGAGCCTTATATGCCTGTGGGTCTGACGTGCCAGGCCATTGGACCCACACAGTCCAGTAAACCCAGTTGTCCCTCTCCTCCACCTGGCTGGAGGCAGGCCCCCTCTAATCCTGGTCAGAGTATTCGTTACTCACTTTTTGTGAAAATGGATTAGAATTCCTTTTCATAGGATCAGGAGTACTATCAGCCCTTCCACTCTGTCTGGCACACCGCTCACACTGCCCACCGGAGACTGGAGCAGCAATTTTCCTGGAAGAACCCTCATTTGTTTTTCCTTGCAATTCACGTACCCGTGCATCAAGGACCGAGGTAGGTTTTCCATCCCACTTCATCATATCCTCTCCATGCTCACACAGATAAAACCACAGGGTACCCCGTGGTGTATACCCTCTATTTCCTCTCTCTTGCCCAGAGGTATACCCACTCCTAATAGCTGAGATACTGGTTCATACAGGTGGGTGGCTGAACTTATCCTCAAATTGCTGGAACTCTCAGGACAGATATTTCACCAAATATCTGGGGTTTGTCTCATCCAAGAATTATTTCAGTAGAAACCCAGTTGGATTATTGAAGTGGTTTGTCAAGGGAAAAACCCTGAGGCCCTTATTCAGCAAGGTGAATTAAAAACTCTGAATTCTTGAGAAAGTCAGTCTCACCGCTGTTGAAAGCAGTGAAACTGAAAGGACATCCTTGTCCTTGCAGTCACAGGATCGACAACTTCTGGAGAAGCTGAAGAATGATATATATCCAACTGGAAATGCTGATTGCTAAATAACACTTCTTTTTGTTGATACACAACAGATAATCTTTAAAAAAACAACAGTAGCCTGTTGCTTCTCCTATATTTGCTCTTCCATGCACTTTGTTGCTTACTTTAACTTTATGCAATGATGATTTTATAAAATGTTTCTGAACATTTCAGTTGCACGCTCTTTAACAGGAATATAATCAGACAAACACTGCTATGAATTTGACATTATTGGTGTAATTAAAGGGTACTGTAAAGAAAAAGACAAACTTGTAAGATTTTTTTCTCACAGGTATTAGTAAAGTAAGTAAACTATTTAGATCACACGTGACTGAATGAGAAGATAAGCTCTAAATTAAGCAGTAATAATACTGAGATATCACATTCACTATGGGGAGCAACATGACCTTAATATTACAAAGAGCTTGCCACAAAGCAGTTTCTTACCTTGCCATTCCTGACTGAACCACAGTGTTGACAAGCTTGTGCCTTGGTGTTGATTTGGTAAAAATTTGGAGCAGGTCTAGCCAGTACTGGAAGGTTCAGATCAAAATGGGATTAAGCTGTTGTATTTCTAGGGCTGCAGAAATGATCAGAATTAAGCTTCTTCATAATCACATGATCAGTTTCGTACCCAACTACAATATGCTTTACTTTTTATTAAAGGAACCTGACATTTAGCTGAATTTTCTCTCCCCCCTACTCTCAAAAAGAGCAATGTGCCAGAAATCTGCTCTATGTAAATAATGCTGAATTATATTATGCCAGGAAAGATTGCCAGGTACAGTAACAGATAGATGTATTACAACCTCAGGGAAAGCAAATGGAAATTCCTGCTAACTAGAACCAAGAGGATGTCTAACTCTCACTTTACTCCTGGTTTAAAGTACCTTCACTCAGAACTGCAATCCTCAATGCTGCTGCTCAGCTGTTGCATATCCCAGGGATACTCATTCCCTATAGGAAGCCCTCTACCCAGAAGTCTTCCTTAATAAAATCCCAAGTAGTGTCAAGGACTCCTTGCATCTCATGGCCTTGGATTTGCATCTGGTGCTGCAAACGACCCATGGTCTCAATACAGCCCAGGGAAGTTACAGCACCTGGCAGCACCTTACAGGACACTGTTTTGGACTGCCCTACTTGTCAGCCTGAGAGAGTTGGAGGAATATCTGCACTGAAAGCACAGCAGTCCATTTATTTGTTCCTGCGTTCATGGCTCCCTCCCTCCCTCACCATCCCAACAGCAGAGAGAGGCAGGCTGCCTGCCCCACACCCAGGGAGGGCAGCAGCATTTCCCACCCGCCCTGGAGCCCAGAGCAGCAATGCAAGGAGCTGCTGCCTCCCCTCCAGAGGTGGCGGCTTCTTTGGCATCGCTCCTGGGGGGACTGGAGCCTGGAAATGCAGCTTTTGCCTCCTGCCAGAACTGCCCCCTCCTGCTGGTACTTCCTTCGCCAGCTGGCCTGGTAGCATGCTCCAAGATACAACTATCCAAAAGTCACTTGAGTGTTACATTGGATAAGATAACCTGTAGCTTGTGTGAGGCTAAAAAAGCGGGAGTCCGGGTAAAATGTGCCTACCCATTTCAGCTTATTCACATATTACCTCTTGTTCGAAGTTTCACATCCCTGCTGATCCCTGGGCACGCACCACATCTCCACGCAGTCCCTGCCTGCTGGCCCCGAGCTACTCCCTGTGCCCCAGCCCAGCTGCAGGCAGCCACGCGCTCTCTCAGCCCTGCTGCCACCACTGCTTGCTCTCTCCAAAAGTCTGCTTTCAGATAACCCAAATGTCTCCCATCTCTCTGTCTTTAACTTCCTTCTTACTTTTCTGCTCATGCCATTTGTTAGCACAAGCCAGGCTGGGTGAAGGGCAGAGGGTAGGGGACACTGGCTTTTACGCCCATTCCCGAGCAGGAAGCACCAGTTCAGACCTTCTGCTGGTGTGGGTCAGCTGCAGTTGTGGCTTGACGGGAGCAAAACATTTCCCACATGAGTTCTGTGTGATTAGGAAACAGCATGTGGTAGAGGCATTGAAACAGAGCTTGAACCTAAGACAGGTGTAATTTGGCAGAGGGGGTGAACCCTGAGCTCAGGCAAAGAAGAGCTCTGGTCTGTGCATAGTCTTGACAGCTGCAGAGCGGAGGTGCCCGGCATACAAAGCAGGGTATGAAGTAAGTGGATGGACAGGAAAATGAGACTTTGAATTTAGATCAGTGCTTAAGTGGTGCTAGGGAGAAGGTTCTTCCCTGAAGAGACAGAAACCTTATCCCTGGGGACCCATGGGAAGCATGATGGGAGCCACGAGACGCCATGGTGCCGACTGACTGCATGGAGCCTGACGGGTAGCCACGTAACAAAAACACCCGTGTGATGTACTGATGAGTAAACCTGCATCCTCTGCTGTCACAGCGAGGTGGCTGTTTTGCTCAAAATGAAGCAGGAAAGAGGGAGGTCGTAGGTAGAGGAAGGGGATTTTTTCTGTCTCCTTCCCCATGGCACAGGAGATGTGGGATGCCTTACTGCGAATTGCCCTTGGATGGTAGGGCCCTGACCTGCAGGGAATTAAAAGCCAAATATTTGTTCGACTGCAGCTACTCCGTGCCAGCTCATAAGCAGCAGGGACTAAAATGAAACTGGGAGCCAGTCCCTGCTGCAGATGGGAGTGGGGTCTGGTAGGTTAAACTAAACTGGGGGACATTGTTCTTACAGACTAGATGAGCAGGTTCAAAAAGGTTGCTCCTGGGAAATGCCTGCTTATTCATGCAAGTTTAATGTCTCTTGACGAAAATTATGAGCGGCTGGAGCCAACTCACTTTGGCATTTTGAAGTTATAACTATTTGTAAGTTGGCAACCAACATCTTAATCACACTTTAAAGGGCTGTTCTGAAAAGAATGTAAAGCCTTCTGGCATTGATGTTTGTACACAACTGGCCATTTTGGTGGCTCATGAGTTGAAAGTTTGAGCCAGCCTTTTTCCTGGTCTTGTGGGTCTTGATTCACTGTGTGTTAAACAGTGTGAAATAAACCAAAGCTGCTGCTTTCAACTCCAGCATTGTTTTAAGAGAGCTGCACTCTGATTTTCCAATTGTGGGAAGAAGATGGAGAAGTAGCAAAGCCATGCTTTGTGGAACTGGAGGGGACCCTGCTGTCTGAGACTCCACATCAAGCAGGTACCTCACATGCTGTGTGCCAGCCTTCAGTGTGTCCCACACAAGCATTCACACAAGAATAGCTCAATCAGAGATTGATTGACAACAGGTCTTTTGCTTTTTCAGTTCGAAATACTCTCTTCCTATTAAAAAAAAAAAGGCGAATAAAAAGAAAAAAGAAAAAAAGATAATAGAAACTGAAATTCACCCTGATCCTGTTATATTCTATATGCACACATGGTCTCAAAATAGACACCTACTGAAAAACAGACAGAAATATTCATGACAATAGTCTTTGGAAAGATTAATGCAAAGTTTAGCATCATGTTGTATAGGCTGAAATAGCGCAAAGGAAACATTAATAAATAGAAGTACAGCATTATAGATTTAATAACTTAACTTCAAAGCAAGAGATACTAGAAATGTTAACAAATGTTGTCCAGAAAGTAACATATTTTACTGGGAAAAATAGATTGCAGTGTATGAATTTAAGTACATTGCTTCCAGTAGAATACGGTGATATATATAACTTCAAGAATAAAAACCTAGGAGGCATTAGTGACTTTAGATATGGTAACATTTTCAGATAAACACATTTTTAAAAAAGTTAAATTTTTTGAAGGACGAGCTATCATTATCTATGAGAATTTTCTAATTCCTCAGTTTACAAGTTATTATCTTTTTGCTGGAGCTGAACAGTATAAAACTCCTATTTAGATGAAAATATTTAGATGTTAATTGCCAAGAAATGTTTAAAACAGATATTTTGCATATTGAAATGCAATATTTCTCATTTATGTAATATAAACAGCCTGAATGGTAGACTTGTTTCTCTTAACAGAAGAAACAGGTGGCACAAATGAATTACTCCTTTTGTGCAGCTCTATTTAGTTCCAAGGAACTCTGCTCTTATCTAATGATAGGGGTCAGAGCAGGAGCCTGAACCCACTAGTTTTCCAGCTGTCTCAGAACTTCCTTTTTTGAAGTTCCTTGAACCTCAGAGAAAGATGCTCAAGCAGGTCTCCCTCTGGTTTTGCACTAAGAATCAACTCTGTGGCAGAAATTACTGTATGGTCATTGTAATATCATACCTTATCCCAACTCTATCCACCTTTTTTCTGTTAAACTATAAAGTTGACATTCCTAGCAGATCTGTTTTTTTTTGGAAACATAACTATGTGCAGATTTAAGTTTCATGTCTTGGTAGGCTATTTCTACCAACTTGAAACTTTGAAAATCGTCTCATCCTGCTCAATTTCCTTTAAAAATGCAAATATTAAGCTAAGAGTAATTGCCAAGACTATTTTTGTTTTTTGAAATGGTAAAATAAAAAATAGTTTGAGCCATTAAAGCAGCTATTGAGACCCTGTGCAAAGGTTTTGCAGCAGGAACAGACATTATGAATGGGCCCTTATAAAAACCCTATTTCAGGAGTGCCTGGAAAGCTGGCAAGTCACGCACAGCTTCAATCTTCTTTTTATTAATAGACATACATTCTCTCCTCAGTGCTTGCACAGCAGATTTTATTTTGGAACCATTCCTGTAGATACTGAAATCTGTTGTTAGTCCTTTTCTCCCTTATAATCCTCCCTTATACAATATTTTATGATGTTTTTTCTCCTCATTACTTTCCAATTGTCAGAAACACTCAGGAAATTAATGACAGTCTGGTTCAGGTACACAAGAATATCGATAGCTAAAGCTCCCCAAAACAGAAGTTGTAAAGTGGGTTTTAAATACTTCACCCCTCTCCCTTGCTGAGTACTGACAATGTCATACCTTGTCTTCAGCATTAGAGCAATTTTCTCAGTGTGAATCAGCTGCTTCTAAGCTATTTCATCCACTTATGGTTGCAGAGAAAATAGCTATGGACTTAATTTATAAAACAACTTGCCTGGTATTTATTACATTATCTATTAACTGTATTTAAGTCCAGACAGTTATTAGCTCAAGTAGCATAAACTCTGGCATTTTGTACAAATTCCAGAGGGCCAAGTTTTGCACACAACTTTCCCATAATGAACAGGTACGAATGCCCAGTCATGGGGAATGTCTGCGTAAGAGCTATTGGGAGATGAGTTTCAAAAACTTGGTTTTCAAACCATTTCAAATCTTTTCCAAACCATTTTGGCATATCTGACCTAATGGAGTGTACCTGATAGTCTTGTGAATTTTACAAATTCTTGTGAATTTTACAAATCTAACTACTCTTTCAGTAATTGGCATCTGTTTAACTACTAAAGTCTAATGCAACTAAAGAGGGCCAACTGTTTTACTCTCAAAGTCTGATGATTTGGTTTGCTGTTCCTGGTTTAGAGTGCTTTGTTCTGGCTTCTTCTCAAGTTTGTTTATCTTTTGATGTGGTCTTTTCTGGCCAGCATTGCATTTATCTAAACTACTCTTCCTATGTCTGCATGGTTCTCAGGCTCCCAAAGCACATTTAATATTTCTAAAGCTCCAACAAGGCCATGGGCCAGAACAAAATCCCCCTTTCTAGCCCATGTTTTGTACACAAACCTGGATTCTCAGGGTTCAGAGCAGTCATCTTCCACCACATGCATTGGAAATTACTTCTTTCTCTTCCTGGCTGATAGGAGGAAAACTTTATGTTCCATGACAGGTCACATAGCGCTCCAAAAGGATTTTGTCACTGATCTTTCTCAGCATCTCAGCATCATACTTTGCAAGTGACAATTTTCTTTGAAATATTTGCTGAAATCTGGAAAAAACAGAAACACAGGTTTCCTCATACCCTCACTATGACATGTAATTAGATTTATCTTCTTTCTCCAATTAGCGCTTGGAGAAGTCAGATGGCTTGTGGATCTCAAGACATTTCTCATGTTCTTAATGCAAATGGCAGGGTTAGTCTTGTTGAAGTTTTGCCAGTTGTATTGGGTTTGCATGGCAAGGTTTTGGTAGCGGGGGGGCTACAGGGGTGGCTTCTGTGAGAAACTGCTAGAAGCGTCCCCTATGTCCAATAAAGTTAATGCCAGAGGGTTCCAAGACGGACCTGCCGCTGGCCAAGGCCAAGCCAATCAGCAACAGTGGTAGCGCCTCTGGGATAACATATTTAAGAAAGGGGAAAGAAGTTACAGGGGAGTTGCAGTTGCAGCCAGAGAGAGTGGAGCGAGAAGATGTGAGAGGAACAACTGCGCAGACACCAAGGTCAGTGAAGAAGGAGGGGGAGGAGGTGCTCCAGGCGCCGGAGCAGAGAGATTCCCCTGCAGCCCGTGGTGAAGACCATGGTGAGGCAGGCTGTCCTCCTGCAACCCATGGAGGTCCACGGTGGAGCAGAAATCCACCTGCAGCCTGTGGAGGACCCCATGCCATAGCAGGTGGATGCCCGAAGGAGGCTGTGACCCCATGGGAATCCCGTGCTGGAGCAGGCTCCTGGCAGGACCTGTGGACCTGTGGACCCATGGAGAGAGGAGCCCATGCTGAAGCAGGTTTGCTGGCAGGACTTGTGACCCTGCAGGAGACCCACGCTGGAGCAGTTCATGAAGAACTGTAGCCTGTGGGAAGGACTCACGTTGGAGAAGTTTGTGAAGGACTGTCTCCCATGGGAGGGACCCCACGCTGGAGCAGGGGAAGAGTGTGAGGAGTCCTGCCCCTGAGGAGGAAGGACCGGCAGAAACAACGTGTGATGAACTGACCCAAACCCCCATTCCCTCTCCCCCTGTGCCGCTCAGGGGGGAGGAGGTAGAGAAAATAAGGCGTAAAGTTAACCCCAGGAGGAAGGGAGGGATGGGGGGAAGGTGTTTTAAGATTTGGTTTTATTTCTCATTATCCTGCTCTGATTTGACTAGTAATAAATTAAATTAATTTTTTCCCCAAGTCGAGTCTGTTTTGCCCGTGATGGTAATTGCTGAGTGATCTCCCTGTCCTTATCTCGACCCACAAGCCTTTGATTTTATTTTCTCTCCCCTGTCCAGTTGAGGAGGGGGAGTGATAGAGCAGCTTTGGTGGGCATCTGGCATCCAGCCAGGGTCAACCCAACACACCAGTTCATCATCATGTAGATTTATTGTCTGGACATCTTCAGTGTTTTAATAACCCCTTGACATGGGCTTTCTTGAAGTTCTTGAGGAAGTATGAAATACCTGTCTGGTCTGTTTCTAGGACACAAACTGAATAAAGACATTAGCGTGTTAGTGAGGCATGTCAAACACACTGTACCACAAATGTGCCCTTGTGGCAAGGGCGGATAATGGTATACTGGCCTGCATTAGAACGAGTGTTGCCAGCAGGTCAGACAAGGTGATCCTTTCCCTCTTCTCAGCACTGGTGAGGCCACACCTGGAGTACTGTGTCCAGTTCTGGGTTCCCCAGTACAAGACAGACATGGACATACTGGAGAGAGTTCAGTGAAGGGCCACAAAGGTGATGAAGGGACTGGAGGATTGCTCCTAGGAGGAAAGGCTGAGAGCTGGGACTGTTCAGCCTGGAGAAGAGAAGGCCCAGGGGGTTCTCATCAATGTGTATAAATACCTGAAGGAAGGGTACAAAGAGGACAAAGCCAGGCTTTTTCCATTGGTGCCCAGTGAAAAGACCAGAGGCAATGGGCACAGACTGAAACACGGGAGGTTCCCTCTGAACATCAGGAAACACTTTTTACCTGTGAGGGTGACCGAGCACTGGCACAGGTTGCCCAGAGAGGTTGTGGAGTCTCCATACTTAGAATCCTACAATCAGAGAATAATTTAGGTTGGAAAAGACCCTTAAGATCATTGAGTCCAACTGTTAACCTAACACTGCCAAGTCCACCACTAAACCATGTCCCTAAGCGCCACATCTACACATCTTTTAAATACCTCCAGGGATGGTGACTCAACCACCTCCCTGGACAGCCTGTTCCAGTGCTCGATAACGTTTTTGGTCAAGAAATTTTTCCTAATATCCAATCTAAACCTCCCCTGGCGCAACCTGGGGCTGTTCCCTCTTGTCCTATTGCTTATTACTTGGGAAAAGAGACTGACACCGCTTCACTGTAACCTCCTTTCAGGTAGTTGTAGAGACCGATAAGGTCTCCTCTTAGTCTGCTTTTCTCCAGACTTAACAACCCCAGTTCCCTCAGCCGCTCCTCATAAGACTTGTGCTCTAGCCCTTCAGCAGCTTTGTTGTTCTTCTTTGGACATGCTCCAGCACCTCAATGTCTGTCTTGTAGTGAGGGGCTCAAAACTGAACAGGGTATTTGAGGTGCAGCCTCACCAGGGCTGAGTACAGGGGGACAATCGCTTCCCTCGCGCTGCTGGCCATGCTATTTCTGATACAAGCCAGGATGCTACTGGCCTTCTTGGCCACCTGGGCACACTGCCGGCTCATATTCAGCCGGCTGTCGACCACCACCCCCAGGTCCTTTTCTGCCAGACAGCTTTCCAGGCACACTTCCCCAAGCCTGTAGTGTTGCATGGGGTTGTTGTGACCCAGGTGCAGGACCCAGCACTTAGCCTTGTTGAACCTCATACAATTGGCCTTGACCCATCGATCCAGCCTGTTCAGATCCCTCTGTAGAGCCTTTCTACCCTCAAGCAGATCAACATTCCTGCCCAACTTGGTGTCATCTGCCAACTTACTGAGGGTGTACTCAATCCCCTCATCCAGATCATTAATAAAGATATCAAACAGAACTGTCCCCAGTACTGAGCCCTGGGGAACGCCACTTGTGACCGGCCGCCACCTGGATTTAACTCCATTCACCACCACTCTTGGGGCCCGGCCATCCAGCCAGTTTTTTACCCAGCGAAGAATACACCTGTCCAAGCCATGAGCAGCCAGTCTCTCCAGCAGAATGCTGTGGGAAATGGTGTCAAAGGCTTTACTAAAGTCCAGGTAAACAACATCCACAGCCTTTCCCTTGTTCACTAAGCGGGTCATCTCGTCACAGAAGATCAAGCTAGTCAAGCAGGACTTGGCTTTCATAAAGCCATATTGGCTGATCACCTGGTTGTCCTGTACATGCCGTGTGATGGCACTCAAGATGATCTGCTCCATAACCTTCCCTGGCACTGAGGTCAGACTGACAGGCATGTAGTTCCTCAGATCTTCTTTCTGGCCCTTCCTGTAGATGGGTGTCACACTGGCTAACTTCCAGTCAACTGGGACCTCCCTGGTTTGCCAGGACTGCTGATAAATGGTTGAAAATGTCTTGATGAGCACTTCCGCCAGCTCCTTCAGTACTCTTGGGTGGATTCCATCTGGCCCCATAGACCCGTGTGTGTCTCAGTGGTGTAGCACGTCACTAACCATTTCCCCTTGGATTATGGGGGCTTCATTCTGCTCCCCATCTCTGTCTTCTAGTGCAGCGGGCTGGGTACCCCAAGAACAATTGGTCCTACTATTAAAGACTGAGGCAAAGAAGGCATTAAGTACCTCAGCCTTTTCCTTGTCCTTTGTCACTATGTATCCCCCCTGCATCCAATAAAGGATGGAGATTCTCCATAGCCCTCCTTTGGTTGCTAATGTATTTATAGAAAAATTTTTTATTGTCTTTTACTGCAGTAGCCAAATTAAGTTCTAGTTGGGCTTTGGCCCTTCTAATTTTCTCCTTGCATAACCTCATGACATCCTTGTAGTCCTCCTGAGTTGCCTGCCTTTTATTCCAAAGGTCACAAACTCTCTTTTTTTTCCTGAGTTCCAGTCAAAGCTCTCTGTTCAGCCAGACTGGTCTTCTTCCCCACCGGCTCGTCTTTCAGCACATAGGGACGGCCTACTCCTGCGCCTTTAAGATTTCCTTCTTGAAAAATGTCCAGCCTTCCTGGACTCCTTTGCCCTTTAGGACTGCTTCCCAATGGAATCTCTCAACCAGGCCCCTAAACAGGCCAAAGTCTGCCCTCCAGAAGTCCAAGGCAGCAGTTCTGCTAACTCCACTCCTTACTTCTCCAAGAATTGAAAACTTTATCATTTCATGATCACTGTGCCCAAAACAGCCTCCAACCATCACATCACCCACAAGTCCTTCTCTGTTCGCAAAAGACAGGTCCAGTGGGGCGCTTTCCCTAGTTGGCTCACTCACCAACTGTGTCATGAAGTTATCTTCCACACACTCCAGGAACCTCCTAGACTGTTTCCTCTCTGCTGTATTGTAATTCCAGCAGGCATCTGGTAAGCTGAAGTCCCCTCCGAGAACAAGAGCTAGCGATCATGAGACTTCTCCCAGTTGCTTATAGAATATTTCATCTGTCTCTTCATCCTGGTTGGGTGGTCTATAACAGACTCCCACCATGATATCTGTCTTGTTGGCCTTCCCCCTGATTCTTACCCATAAACGCTTGACTCTTTCATCACCATTGTCAAGCTCTAGACAGTAAAAACCCTCCCTAACATACACGGCTACCCCATCACCTCTCCTTCCTTGTCTATCCCTTCTGAAGAGTTTATAGCCATCCATTGCAGCACTCCAGTTGCGTCAGTCATCCCACCATGTCTCTGTGATTGCAGTTATGTCATATTTTTCCAGCTGCACAATGGCCTCCAACTCTTCCTGTCTGTTGCCCATGCTGTGTGCATTGGCATAGATGCACTTCATTTGGGCTATTGATCCCACTACCTTTTTTGGGGGAGAAGCCCTAATTCCTATGTGACTGTTTTCAGGTGTTTCTGTGGTTTCTAACGCATTAACAACCCTTACGTCTTTGCTGCCATGTGAATCTCCATCCCCTACCTCCAATGAGATGGCTAGGGTGCTGCACACATTAGTACAGGGACATTTCAAATGTGCTTCAGTGTACTCAGCATATCATGGAGCAGATCAAAGGACCTCACTAGCACACCGTCCCTCTAACATTGGCATGCCACCCTCAGGCTTATCTCTAGTGAGCCTGGTTTTATCCCATTCTCCCTTCAAATCTAGTTTAAAGCTCTTGCAATGAGCCCTGCTAACTGCAAAAATCCTTTTCCCCTTTGAGACAGGTGTACCCCATCTGCCACTAGCAGGCCTGGTGTCGTGTAGTCTGACCCATGATCAAAAACCCTAAAATTCTGCTGGTGACACCAGTCATGGAGCCAGGTACTGATCTGCTGGGTCTTCCTGTTTCTTCCCTCACCATTCGCTGCAGCTGGAAGGATAGAGGAGAACACTACTTGTGCTCCTGATCCCTTAACCAGTCATCCCAAGGCCTTGAAGTCTCTCTTGATTGCCCTTGGACTTCTTATTGCAACTTCATCACTGCCTACATGAAAAACCAATAATGGATAATAATGTGAGGGCCGTACCATGGTAGGAAGTTTTCTCATCACATATTTAACCTGGGCTCCAGGGAGGCAGCAGATACTTGAAGATATTCAAAAAGCATCTGGACACAGTCCTGGGCAACAAGCGTTAGGTGGCCATGCTGGAGCAGGGAGGTTGGACCAGATGGCATCCAGAGGTCCCTGCCAGCTTCAACCATTCTGTGATTCTGTGATTTTGAAACTCTGCACACCCTAAAAATGGTGACTTCTTTTGAGTTCGTGACATACCAGTTTATGTCTTTTTGACTGATTTGGTAGTTGTCATCTTAGTCCTCATACAAGACAGACCTAAAAACCTGGTGCTGCACTCTGGCAGAGAGATCAAAAGTGCTTGAGCTACCCACCTAGGCTGTCAAGAAAGGGACAGAGACCTTTAAGGAACAAGTCCTACCTAAGCCTTAGGGCTAAGACAATGTCCTAGTTGAGGGGGACCAAAGTGTCCAACCTCTTTTGGGATGAGTAGGGTAAATCACTCAGGTTCCTCCACCTGAACAGCACATTCAAACACTGTGTGCTGCTTCTTCCTGCTCTGCCCTCCTCCAGCATGAACGCTGGCCTGATTAGCAAGCTCTGTTCAACTGCATTTTGAGTAAGCCTAGTAAATCAGGCCACCCCAAAAACTGTGGAGAATTTTGACCCCTCTTTCCAATTTTGGATTGGTGGCAGGCTCTACCCCTAGCTTGCCCAGAGTCGTGCTTCTGAGCACACCTCCAAGTCAGCATTAAACATCTAAGGGAATTTGAGCTTCAAAAAAGGGAGCCTGATTTCATGTACTGACTTTAGATAATACTTAATTCCAGGCAGTCAAATTATTCTCTCAGGGGCGGGCATATAACAGTGCTACCTGAGCTGGCCGTCTGATCACACTAAGCTGAACTTTCTAAGCTTGGCTTTTTGAGCCTTTTCAAATATTTTAAAATAAATTGAGTGAGAAATTCACAAGCAAAGCAGGAATTGAAAGGGTATAATTAATCCCTGGTATCAGAGATCTCGATCTGTTTCCAATGGTTAAAAACCTCCATTTGTCTCTAGAAAGGACTCCATTATAGATTATACCTCTCTGCCAGACTGAGTATTTGTTGTGGTTTTGGTAAATGCTGTTTTAAGTTTGATAAAAGTTGGCAAAACCACTTTTAGTGTATGCAGGTTATGTTTATACAGTGAAACACTAATTATCATAGCAAATGAAAAAAATAAATATACACTATTTTGATGTGTAACTGACCACAGAAATGTTTCAGATAAATTGGATAGGATGAAAAAATATTTTCCAGGATACTCTTCCCCACTTAGATTTTAGAAGTAAATGCAGTTAACTGAAAGTATAATTTCTCAGCCTTCCTTTAGCTTTTAACTTTGAAGAAAAAAGTGTGTGCCTGAGCAACCACTGGCCTGAATGCAGCTATATGGGAGAGAAAGCACACATGTCAAACTTCTAGACATTCTCCCATTCCTATGTTGGGACAGACATCCAAGTATATCATGCCAAAGATTGGAAATACGTAAGAAATTTTAAAAGTCTAGACATTACCTTCTGTCAGTTTCCAGACATGGCTGCTTTTATCAGAAATAAGATTATGAGTATCACAACTCTTGGAACTGGACAAGACGGCCTATCTGTAAGGTTGTGAAGTCCATGGTACAATGTTGCTTCATGAGGTTTTTCAAAGTAATTGAGATGAGAAGTTGGAACTTCCTACATCTAATGTGTAAATTCTGCATCCTATGTGTTGGGTTAACAATTTCTGAAGCAGACTTGTACTTTCTTACTTGCAAGGATCAAATCTAATGGGGAATTACTCTACTTCAGTGAACAGGACTTAATTACATTTTTACAGATAAGTCCAGATAAGGTTCTTAGGACATTTTTACTTTGTAGTTGCACAGAAAGGGGAAGAAAATGTTGATGACACTATACATACAGAAATCTCAAGGTATCTTACACCCTAGCCACTAAATCATTCAAACAACTGTGTTCAACCCATCTTGCTAACACCACGCAACAGATAAATCAGCTATTTGGAAGGAGAGTTAGGTCTTAAAATTTTCTCAGGAAGGCATTACAAAAGAAAGCATACCATTCTCAAGCTGTCATTTGTTAGGAACAGGAACAAAACTAGCCCCTAATGAGTCCAGATTATGAAATAACTCTGATTACAGATCTTCCAAAGCTTATTGTGCAGAAATTGCAAAAGAAAGCATGCCATTTGAACTCTAATGTTAGGAGTGGAAGTAAAATGGGTTCTAAAATAACTGAGATATAAAATAGCTCAGGTTACCTATATTGAAGAGGTACTAGGAAGACATCCATTATTTTCTTCAAAAAGTTGTTTTCAACATAAGATACATATATAATTAATTCAAAAGGTTCTTCATGATATTATTTCCCTTTTTATCTTTAATCCTATGTGAATTTGCCATACCTTTCAATTTAGAAAAG
This sequence comes from Gymnogyps californianus, assembly GCF_018139145.2. Lineage (NCBI taxonomy): Eukaryota > Metazoa > Chordata > Aves > Accipitriformes > Cathartidae > Gymnogyps > Gymnogyps californianus. The sequence goes on from NC_059500.1 coordinate 23,238,997, forward strand.
AACATGTCCCATACACAGGCTAAAGCTATGTGAATATATAGTACAGTCTCTCCTTGTCACTAGTAAGAATGAAACCAGGGGCAAGTGCCCTGTTCCAATCCTAATAATAGCTATTGTATTTTAGAAAGTGTCAGAATAAGGCTAAATTCTTATCAGGTGGAAATCAACAGAAGTAGTAGTGTAAGGAAGTATATACAAGCCATTCCCACTCCCTCGTGACTTATTTCTTGTTTTCTGGTGTTAGTACATTAATTTTCAGTCGTGTTTGACTAACCATTGAGCAGTATGTTATTATACTCGGCATATATGGATGCACACGTACTCTGTGTAAAGGGGAATGGTTCAAATGCATGAAGCTTTGCTACAGAGTGGCTGGTTGAGAGCTTAGAAGTCAGAAGCGGAGGGTAGGACAACACAATGGGTGTCCCTTGCAGACTACTCCATCAAGAAGTAGTGTTGGATGAAACCTTCCATAAACAGCTGGAAGAAGCTTCAAGATTGCAGGTCTTGGTCCTCGTGGGAGACTTAAACTGCTATAACATCTTCTGGAAGACACTTACATATGGCATGTCCAATGCATACGTATGCTACATATAAGATCATTGTTCCTGTGGGCTGCACAATGACTGTATTCAGTGCCGCTTGCAGTGCTACTATGCAAGCAGGATTTTATCTGTTAACTTACAGCTAACTTGGGTATAGCCATCCATCCAGACTGTAGTGACCTCAGGGTAGCTGCAGCCTATTAACCCATATATTACACTCTCAGTCATAGTCAAACATAGTCCTTGTGTGTTTTGTTTTATTTTTGTTTTTTACCACAGAGGATGAGAAGCCAAGCCCTAAAAGTAACTCTTCGCAGTTGACTTTGCCCCTAAGACACATCTGAGGATACAGCTATGGCACTGCTTTAAAAGGTAATCATACTGCATTTCCTGAGGTGGCTGCAGAAGGCGGCAGGGTTCCTGAGCTGGATTTAACCTAACTCCGTTGGCTACTTGCAATAGCATCATCACAATGTGTGCAGCTACGGCAAGGACTGAGGTTTTCTAAGCACCCACTATGAAGCTAGTGTTATCAAGGCTACACAGAATCAGCACATAAATGAGAGAGTTCATGCTTATGCCTGTTTCATTTGGTGAAGTACTTTGGTAAGTCTGATTAGATCACAGTATCAAAATGAAAATGAACAGATTTACCCTTCGACAGAAACATCCATTTTCAGCCTCCTAACTGAGCATAAAATAAAATAAATCTGAGTAATATGGTGAAACAGAGTTAAAAGTGGGGGGAAAAAAGAAAGTCCTCTGTTCTTTAAGCACAGATAAACTTCTGTATAACCATTTTAGCCCACAAACAGAAATGTCATACGAGCTCCAGCCACAAGATTTCAGATTCTTTTATTCTACCTTAACCCCCCAATTTTTTGATGTAGTGGTAGATAAGTAAGAAGAGGAGAGAAGACAGCCTACCCTATGTAGTCTCTGAGGTCATTATTGACCACATGCTAAGAAAAGATGAGCAACAGAGGAAACCACAGACCAAACAGCACAGATCTTCCAATAATCAGTCTCATGTACCTCCCCACAGCAACATCACCTCACCTGTGGGAACACTCTTTTCCAGTGGGAGATGAGCACATTTGTGGGGAACAGAAGAAAACCCTGGATAGGCCTAGAGTTGAAGCCATATTTAACACGGCATTAACATGAACTATCTGCAAGTCTCTGATTAAACCAATATGATCTTCAGTATCCAAAAAAATAATCAAATCCAGAAAGCTATTAGGTACTGGGCTCATGATAGTCTCCCTCTGTAAATATTTGTCCTATTAGAAGAGTGATTTTTAGGGAAATGCCTTGAGACTGCTGTCCCATTCTGAGAAAGCCCTTTCCTCCATTGCTGAATCCTGGTAGAGAATAAAGTATTTACCTAGAAAAAAGGCAGCTTTTGTCAAAGAAGATTTTAATGTAGGAGCTGGGATAGAAGCTGTCTGGAGAGGAAATGTCAATGGCTAGTGAGGACAGTAGTGTGGTTATCTTCCATCTTTTGATGGTACTACTTACAGCAAGAACTATGCCCTGGTCTCTCTGGAGCCGATATTTACCATAACTAAGGGCAAGCATAAAGGAATAAGATTATTTTTAAGAATTAAATCTTAACAGGTGAGGTTCCAAATGAATTACAACTGACAGGGATTACAACAGGCAAAGGGAGCTGTTTCTACAAATCTATTAGCAGTTAGTGAATGAGGGAAGGAAGCACATACCTAGTACTTAAGAAGGGAATATAAACAATGGCAACACTTCATTATTCATAAAAATATGTAGAACTAGAACAGCTGTCAAGAGATGATCTTTTAAACACTTCCTCAAGGCACAATCAACCACATCTATAATGTTTCTGCCAGAGGGCCTGTCAGCATGCACTTCATTATGTCAAGCTATGAAAATAACATTACTATTCAAGACAAGCTTCTGTAGTGCTACTATTCAAACGATGTTTTCTAATGTCTGTGCTATGCCACCCATAGCATAGCTTAAGGCCATTAGTCATTATCTTCCCTACCTGGGAGAAAGAGAACACACCACTCCTTTGATCTTTGCAGATATTTTCTGTACTCTTGAGGGATGTTATTTTCCCTCAGGGTTCTTGTATTTGGACTGAACAATCAAAATTCGTTCAAACTACTTTTAAAGGTCAGTTAGATTTCTGATCATTTGTGGTCAACATTTTTCTTCAACAGAAACTAGACTCAACTTTGCAGCTGAGAGATTATCAGTTTCATTTGCCTTTGAAAATTACATTAGAGTTTACACATCACATTATGCTGTTTGCTTTTTCTTTTTCCTGCAGTCTTGCATTGGTGAATCATGCTCAGTTTTAATAGCATTTTTTGCTTCAGTCCTAAAAATAAAAAGTTAAACTATGGCTAGATGTTTAATTTAATTGAAATGAAGTGAAGATAGTACCAGAGGCCAAAGTAAGGAAGGTGATTTCCAGGGTTCTTTAAAAATGAGTATTATGTTTATCACTTTCCTTCCCACCAATGCCAAGGACGTTAGAGGAGAGCTGTTTCAATTCCTTAGGAAAAAAGAGATAAATTTTGGGGATTTCACAAATTTCATAAACATTTCTCTCTTTGCTTTAGAAATGATCCACATTTTCCCCTTCTGTCTTGCTTTTTTTCTCTTATTTTCTTATTTTCAAAATGAGTGTTTGATTTGACATTTTCATCTTCAAACTCAGAATAATTCCATCATTAAAATGGAAGTGTAAGAAGGTTTGATATTGGTGAAAAATGCCTTCAGAATTGGAAAGTACAAGAAACACAAATTTATAAATGTCTTTGAATAGTCTGAGCAGAAAGATAATGTTTAGTATAACAAGACCCAAGCAGTAAGGAGTGTGGGAAGCAGAATGGTCAAGAGAAGTTATGTGTGAGGATAACGTCCTCTGATGCTGACACTCCTCTTGTGAGTTGTGATTATACACTTTTAAATGATGGTATATAATTTGCTTAGGGAGTGGACTGAATTCATATGGCCATACCTGAATTTTGAGCTTACTCTCGTGGTTCTGGAAGACTGACTGTACTGAGGGCTGCTTTACTTCTTACTTGAATTGACTCTTTTGTGTATCCTCATGCCTGTTGCTGCTGTTAGAGCTCATTTTGTGCAGCAGGGCAAGTCCCCATTTCAGGAAGATGCTCCATGGGTTGTACACCCTTCTGAGCACAGTGTCAGCCAGGCTTTGTGCTTCCTGGTGGAAAAATCCTGGGATTCCTGGTCATTTAGGGAGAGTGGATGGCCTGGTCCTGTCTTAGCAGAGCCACATACCTGTTAAGCTGGAGAAGCTGGAAAGGGCAAAATCCTGTAATGGGAAGAGCTCCAGAGAAGTTGTGGAGGTAGAAGGACAGCAATGAGATCCCCAGAAACCATCCCTCTACATATATCATGAGCTAAACTGTGGTCTTGCCAAGAGACTTACTACCAACCTCCAACATCTGATGAATGGCAGCAAGGGGCCCAAGACCAAACCTAATGTCTGAGGGTGCTTTTGCCCAGCACAGGCCTGAAACAGACCCAGGAGACCAGGCAATCAAGATTGAGGTCCATAATGCTGCAATTATTCTATTATCCTGCCTCATTAATACTTTAGAAAAGAGTACTAGAAACAGGTCGTGTAGAAAATGGATGCTGCCTAGGTTTACTAACCCAGTTTCTGACAGTCAGTGGTTCAAGGACTTCCTCAGCTGGAGGCTTCTTTCAGGCAGTGACATTCAATAGCCCTCAGTGGACCTACCCTGCACAAATTGCTCTAAGCCCTGCCTGATTTCATTCCTACTTTTGGTTTCCTAAGGTGATTTATGCCACAGCTTGACTATGCATTTTGTAAAAAACCACTTCCATTGTCTGTTTTAAATCTGATGCCTGAGAATTTCATGTCCCTTTTGTTATAAGAAACAGCGCATATTCATTCCCTAGTCATCCCTTTTCCCGTCCCTTGGGAATTTTATAAATCACCCTCTGCAGTTGCCTCTTACTGGTGGAAGAGCTGTTAAGTCTCCTGTCACAGACACTCCATCCTCCGGTCTTTTCCCACCTGTCTTTTTTCAGATGAGGGAACCAGAACTGGACTTGGTATTCATGATGCAGTTCGTGAACCTATACAATTGCAGAATCATATTTTTATTTTGTTTTCAGTTCTTTTCCAACTCACTTTACTGTAGCAATGATATTGCAGCCAACAACACTGAGGGAAAGCTTTAGATTAAAACCAGGTGACCTATTGAAAGACATTATCTTTATCCATAAACCTTGCCTTCTTAATGGGTCCCAGTATTTTATTTGCCTTTTTGAATGCTTCTGCGTATTAAGCTAATGGCTCTAACAGCTATGATCTGAACAATTATACCTAACCTAGAAAACACAGGTAGGGCAGTTTCTTCACATATACATTATGTTTCATTTATCACTATTGAATGTCATCTGACATTTTAGCACTCTATCACTCTGTACTGTGCAAACCTTAGTCAAGCATAAGACTAGTTGCCAGAAGTTGCTCTGGAAAATGTCAGTTATCATTACACCGTTTGTAAAAGTTGTCATCTCACCATTCAACCCTTTCTTCTAGGTCATATATGAGAGGGTCATCAGGAATTCCTGAGAATTTTACTGAAAATGTCCTTTCATTTTGAAACCTCACAGTTTATTCCTGGCATTTATTTCTCAACATTTAGCTTATTGTTAATCAACCTTACTCTCCCATGAAAACTTAGTTTGTTTAAGAGACTTTCACAGGAGACCTTGTCAAAAGCTTTTTGTAAATTTAACTACGCTGTATGAGCTGACTCACCTTACACACGTTCTTTCTTCAGAGTAAACTAGTACGCTGGTGAAGTATCATCCCTCTCACAAAAGCCACGCTGTTTCTTCCCAAGTATAACATTTATCTCTGCTGTCTGCAGAGTCTCTTCTTTATTACTGTAGTTACAAATTTACCTGGCACTGTAATTAGACTTACTGGTATTTAGATTTCTGGTCTACTCCTGGAGCCCCATTTGAGAATCTGGTTCCACGCTTGCCACCTGCCAGTCCTTCTGTGCCAGGGCTTCTTTGACCAGAAGTTGCACACTGCTGTTGGTATCTCAGCTATTTCACATCTTGGTCCTTTCAAACTCTTGGGCGAATACCAGCTGGACCTGACAGTTTGTTGTTGTTCAGCTTCTCATTCAAAGCAGTTTTTTGAGAAAGCCAAAATTTTATTTTAAGCCAACTCTTTAGACTTTTCCTCTGCCAAAGATGGCTTTGGCATATGAATCGCATTAGACAACAACGCAATACTTAACTGCTATGGGTTTTTTTGCTAGAGCATTCCTTTACATCTTTTTTTGTTTTTCTGTTAACTCCACAGCTTCCTTGGCATGCTTTCAGTTTCCAGAATAAATGAAAATACATTTGTTATTTTGTTTTTATAACTTTAGGTAGTTGTTCTGCTCTTTGTATGCCTTATAGTTTTTTTGTGTCTAATTTCTCAAGAGTTCACTGGTGACTCTGCCTCTCATTTGGGCTTGATTCCTGTGTTAAAAAACTCCTTGTCTTACAACTGATAACCATCCTTCGTCTGTTGAACTCAGTTGCTTTTGTATGTGCGTGCATGTGTTGTCTTTACAGTCCTTCTTGATCTGCCATACACATTTACTTGGTTTAGTAAATAACATATATCCTTGATGCTTGCAAGTGTTTTATACTTTGACCTGTTATTTCCGATGTCCCTCTAACAAGTTTCATTATTTTTATGTTGATCAATGCACCTACATCCAGCCCATTTAAATAAAGTATTAATTCCGCAGATTTTTCCCCCTCCTGTAAGTATACTGCAGTTGAGCATCTTGTGGTAAGTTCTACGGCAGTCTGAGACATATATTGAGTCAGGTTGCTTGGATTTTTTATAACTAATCTGACTTTGTTTCTCTTCTTGTGAGTTCTCTGACAAGTTGATTCAAGAGGAAACAATTTACAATGTCTAAAATTTCAGTACCTGCATCATAATCCAATGTGATATTTCCATTCACACAGTGGCACAGGAACAACTGAAGCATCCCATTGCTAGAGTATTTTCTCAATAATATGAAACTTCACGAGAAGTAAATAATTCAGTAAGTAAGTGGCCTATTATACCTTGCTCAGTCTTTCTGCTTTATCTACTACCTGATCTGTTAGTTCTCTTCTCGGTGAACCACAGTGTGTAGTTTTAGAAGAGGATATGGACAAAACCGGGATCTCAGAAACTCTGAGTAAGGAGTGAAGTCATCATGAAACCATAAAGGTAGGTCCCAGAATGTCCAGAGCTGGCAGACTGTGCCATACTCTTGGAGCAGCTGCTTTCCATCATGTTAAGAAACACGCCAGAGAGAGGTATGTCAGATTAGTAATAATGAATCCCAGTGGATCTAAATCCCATGCCTGAACAGGAAGGGAATAACATTAGGACTGTAGTACTGCCCACCCGACTGGGACGGAGAGAGTAACTGTAACATGTTAAGAAAGAGCAGAGAGGCTGCTGATGAAAAAAGATGAAAAAACACGTGTAAAGTAGAGAAAGGCAGGAAAACAAATTTTTATGCTGGTTAAACCATGACAAAACATTCTTAAAACACTAAGTACTCTTGAGCTGCAATAATACTCTTTGCTTAAATCTCCAAATCTATTGAAGAACTACATGACACTCTAACAAGTTTTTAAAAATTTCAATTATTTCAATATTTTGCAGCTGCTGGCATTAAAATTAAATGCGAAGGAAATGAGCACTTTTAAAAATTCTTATTTCATGAAAAGAACCACACTACATTGGATATGACTGTTTATAGCCAAGCAGCTCTGACTATACTGCTGCTTACACCCGTATTTGATGTGTAGGTCTCCAAGTTATTGGAGGTGAAAGCCAGAAAGCCAATCCTGTGCAAAGCTGTGTGACTCCATGCCAACTTCTAGCAAACTTCTAGAAACAGCACTGCCGTGTCACTTTTTGGGATGCTTGCCAGGATAGACACAATGCCAGACTGACAGAGCTGTGCTTTTTTTGGACCATACGGCCATAGCATAGCCATACTTCAGCAACAGGAAATACTGAGAGCATCCTTATGCTCTTCAAGCCTTGGATGGTTTACCTTCATTTATGTGAACTGACCATTCATTTTATCACTTAATGCTCAAGTCCTTCATTCTGCTTAATTGTTAGCTTCTTTTGCTAAAAGCTGAACGATGGAGAGACATTTATAGCAGTGCAGTAAAAATCTAACACAAACTATGTACAGATAGTAATCCATGGTCTGTGAAAGAAGGAATAGGCATAGTGTTAATATTTCCTACCAGACCTTTATATGAGTGTGTTTGCCGGCCAGCAAAGGCCATCTTTGCTTACAGAACTTTATGTTATTCTCACTAAGGACCTAGCGGTATTTGTAGGCTAATCTGGAGTAATAGTTATAGTGGGAACTACTTTTCAAATGAAAAAATTGAGGCAATGTTTAAAATAAGTTTAGAAGCAATATCAGTTTTGGGCATGAATCTGCAGTTGGAGTTTGAAGCCTGTTTGATGACAGGATCAATAAATTTAAAGCCTTGCTTCTCTTGCTTTGTGGGTTTTTCCTCTGAACATCCTACCTGAAGATGGATACTCCTGATCATTTGCCAATAGTTCCTACACAGTTAATTTTAAAGTTGGCTTGACTAGTAGACCATAATCAATGTAGCCACTTGAGAAGCAGACAAACAAGGGTCCAAATTTCAAGAAAGGAGAAAATGAGATAAACTAGTTTCCAAATCAACCATCAACATCATTGTTACGCAGTATATGGTTTCTGTGGAAACTCAAGTGCAAAATTCTACAAAACGTAAGAATACATAATGAAAATTTCATATCACAGAGAGCAACAAGAGAAAAGCTATTGTAATGTACATCATGCAGTCTGGAAAACAGAAAGTCAGGTAGAGACCACTTCCTTTCTGGAAATGAGCAGGAGGAAGCAACATATCTAGTCTATCAGCTTTCCTACCCTGTGCAAGCCTGAACAATATTTCATTTGCATTATCTTAAAAGAACTAGTCAGAACTACAAACATAGAATTAAAGTTTAATATTTTAATTACTGATTTCACAACATACTATCTGAAAGTGGTTGCTTAATGAAATACAGAGGGTCACATAGGTGCCTGCATTTTACTCTGTACTTAGCAGGGCAGCTCTGCTTGATGAATATTGTAAGAAAGTCAGTCAGCTTTGTGGAACTTCTGAGAAAATCTGTGGAAATATGTGGGAAGAAGCTGGAAAATTTTTCACTTCAGGCAGAAACAAGCAAATTACCTAAGAGATTCAATGGAGGCCTTGGTTATATTGAAAAAAACCCAAACAAAACCAAACCGAATTAAAAGAAACACCACACAAACATCTAAAGACATTTCTTCTAAGAATGTTTATAGTGAACTGATTATGAAATCAATTTGGAGGAAGGTCTGTCAAAAATTATGTGTTGAACTGGGATCAGTTCTGTGGTCTGTGATCCATCTCACCATGCTGATGAACAGCTGGGAGGGTACAAGGAAGTGGGAATTAGTGTCTTCACGATAGCTTAAGAAATGTTCATGAAACATAACACGTGGGCAACTGGGACATAGTGTCATCATGACAAATTCAGGAAACAAAACAGTAGAGTAGAAACAAGTAAGATTCTTTTTGCAGAAAGGCTATGAGACAGTCTAAAAATAATGAAAAGGCTGTTACCAATTATATGTTGTGCATGTGGAAGTTTTTAATTCTTTGAATCACGCTTATGACTCATGCCATAATCAAAACTCAATACAATTCAACATCTCATCAAATTAACAAAAAATACAGGTAAAGGAAATACTGATGAGCACCTGGGCGCAGCACAGATTGCCATGGCACCAGCATCATGGGCCCCTGGAGAATGTAATGACAATGAATCATTTCTCTCTCAGTAAGTCAACTCTCATACCAATTTTTAAAAGTAATTCAAGTTAATTTGAATTCAATTCCTGTTATGCTGAATGTCATGCTCTGAAACAAGAGCATTACAAGGTTCTAAGCATGTAAACATTAAGAGGCAAAAATCCTGATACTTTACAGCAAGGAACTGAATAATGCTTTGTAATGGCATGGCATCTTCCATCCAAGGAGTTCAGACTTCTATATTTTTGACAACTGAAACTCATATCAATGCTGTGAAGAGCCTAGGCAGGGCTGCCAAACACCTAGATTTTCTCCAACACATCCTCTCCTCTGTTCTGTTCTGTCTCAGTATCTGCTCTGGGAGCACGTTAGAGCCAGTTCTCTGAAGAGATCAAAGAGAACTGGTGCTTCTCTCATCACACTGGGAAACAAGTGCATTGTGAGAAGCAAAGAAGAGCAAAATACTTTCAGGCTCAATTTTTGGACTCAGATAATTGCTTTTTTCAGCTGTTGGTACAACGTTCCATAAATTTTGTAGGTTCATGCAATTTTTCATATGTTCTGCTAAACAAACAATTTATGATGCACTCCTATGAATAATAGAAAAACACCTCAAAATTTTACAAGAAAGAAAATAATAAATATATTAACTTTGTTAACTTGCAGCACAGAGCAGATGAGATGCCAAGAACAATGTAACAATGTAAGTGTACCTGAAAGTCTTCTGTCCCTGCATAAGATATCTCCTTTTGAAAATGCAGACTAGTCAATATACACCTTCAGAAAAAAAAAAGCTCTATCACTGCCTCAAATCTAGAACGCATGGGAAATGTCTTGATGGTATGCTTCCTTAGCATCCCTTGCTGATATGTGACACTTCTCATCATTGTCATTCTCTCAAATAGAAAAGACAGTTGTTACAGAATGACCTGGTCTGATAAGAAAAAAGAGGAAGGGTCTTACAGACTCCTAAACATTGCTTTGAGGTCCTCATAGCACAAGAAATTGAGAACTCTCCATGTCTTAGGCTTTAATAAAATACATGAAGCTAAATTTTCTACTTCTACTCAGTTATGCGTGAAGATTGCCAGGTGCAAACCCCATGGTTTTTTCATAGAATCATAGAATACTTTGAGTTGGAAGGGACCTTTAAAGGTCATCTAGTCCAACCCCCTTGCAACAAGTAGTGACATCTTCAACTAGCTCAGGTTGCTCAGAGCCCCATCCAATCTGGCCTTCAATGTTTCCATGGATGGAGCATCTACCACCAAGACAGATGGTAGACTTCTCTTTCAGTGATGAAGGAGCTAACAGTGTTGTACCCCACACGTCCTTAGTTCAAAAGTTCTAGGTTTTGTTGAGTCATTTTTCACAGTGAATGAAGGCAAATTCAGAATTTGCACCTTCTTCTGTACCAAAAGGCTGGGCAGCAGTTTGACATGGGTTTCATCAGGTTGTCACAGCGGTTAGGTCCTTTCAAAAATTCATACATGCTTTTTCAGCCCAGTGGTCAGAAGCCATGTAGTTTTGGTGGGATGGACCACTGCGTTGCTTTCTCAGCATCGTATTCAGAGATTGTCTTTATGTGTGTCCCTATATATGTGTACGTACATAGACAAGGACACACACACACGCACAGTTACATCACATGCACACAGAGCTCTCTTGGGGCATTACAAGGCTGTTGTCTTAATAACTACATTATTATCATTGGCTGTGCTATGGAGATTTCATGTATATACTCAAGGAGATGGAAGACTGTGAAAGAGTGAGGTTTTATGACAGTAGGAGCAGCTAATGAAGCTTCTGTTAGGACATAGAGATGGCATGAATTTAGACTCAAGGCCTATAATCTATTACCCTGCAGCGCTGACTACAAGAAAAAAAATCAGATATTAAAAATAGAGAGAATCTGAGGTACAGAGGAGACTGATTTTTGAGACCTGCATGTTTCTTGGAGAGTCTGAGGTTACTTGAAGGTGCAGGACCTCCCTTTTCCGGCAAAGGGAAAAGTCTCTCTAACTGACTGTTCTCTTGTCTCTCTGCCTTTTCATGTGAAAGGATGGGGACATGAAGAGATGGACTTTATACCACAAGTGCAAGAGAGACCAGAGAGGCCCAACAGCTTCATGTTGTCCTGTTGAGAAAGAAGGGTGAAATGCCACTCTGCTTCCCTTCTCCATTTCCCCATCAGGAAGCCTGGCAAAGTATGGAGGGAGGAAGGACCTGTAGAGGTGTTTTCCCACCATTGCTGCAGGCAGGGTTAGAGGGACGAGGACTTCACAGACAGGCTTGGGAGGCGGGAGAGGTAAAAACCTGGGGCTGTTATCAGGAAAGCAAAAGGCTGAGGAGGGAGTGAGAGATATGGGAGCAGAGCAGGGAGAAGTTGCGTATGCCTCGGAAGGCAGCCATGCTGTAATGTGATGACCTTGCTGGGCAGCAGGCAAGTGCCAGCTGGTGGCCTGGAGGGCAAATAATTACCTTTGAATTTTGAGTTTGGGAAAAAGCCAAAAGTTCCTCAGCAGCAGGCTACCTGTAATTCTGTGCAATTTGTTCTGAGCTGTGCTTTCCTGCAGGAGCTCCTGACTGATGGCCATCATCTTGGTCTTGCAGTTTTGAAGCGCTGCTTAACACTGAGTTATCACAAGTGATGCATACATGTTGTGAGTGCATAGGGTGGACCCAGGAATCAGGAACGATTCAGTCTTTCTTTTAGGTCTCACAGTTGTTGGCGATTAGTAATACAGGGTACAACTATGAAAAAGTAAATATTTGCCTTGAACAAAAGATAAAAATTCCAACCCAAGTAAAATTCCAGGTCAAAGAAATACAGCAGGAGTGCCAGCATATTTTGAGTTTCATTCAGAAGAAACCATAGACACATATTTTGCTCAAAATTTGTCTGAATATAAGAAAATATTTTAATATGTTGAGAAAACTTTTGCTATTTGTCCCATGGATGAGTCAGTATTTCACTGTAAAGTTTAATTGTGAAAACATAGCTGTGTGATGCATATTCCTTTCTCCTAGATCATGAGTCAGTCAGAGAGAGACATAGACAGACCACGCAGTCACATCAGCAAAGAATTCAACAAACACAAGAAACAAACACATCTGTGCCTCTCTGAAATGAAAATGCCAGCAAATGTCATCAATGTGCACGAAGCTCCTAGTAGGAAACCCCCAGACATGGAGGGCTAAAGGCTGCTGCCATCTCCACATTGCAGAGGACTGCTGCACTTCATAGTGGCATTGAGTTTTGCAACTGTGTTTGGTCAAGCAGAAAATCTGGTGAAGCTGGAGGGTTTGTTGCAGGATGGCACTGAGGCAGCGGTGCCCTCACACATTTTGAGCAAAGCCCAAAATCTTGTGTTAGGACAACTTTCATCTCATTTTTCACCTCTTGTTAGGGGTTCCTGGGAATACTTTTTAAATAGTGATATTGCAGTTTTCTGGACTCTAAATTTAATTTTTTTTTTAAAGTGAGATTTTTAAACAATAAACTCTTGGCAAATGCCTACAGCCGTTGAGTGATTTCAAAATGTATCAAACTATTTGTGCAACACAACCCGCCTTGAGAGTCTCTCCTTTTGATGTTCTAAAAGAACTATTCCTCTTAAGGAAGGCAGTGAGAAGAAACATGGTTTTGGCATTCTTTTCTCAATGCTGTAAAGGTAACCTTTCTATGATTTCATGCACAATATAGTCCTGTAACGTCAACCTTGTATCTACAGTGACATTTTCTGGCTTTTGCATCATAAGCAAAAATTTAATTTATTTGACTTGTGACCTGGTGCCCCAGGACACTTAAGCTTTCTTTATTACATGACAAAGCTACTTTTTGCCCACAGAACAGGCCTTCTCCTTTCTTGACTGCTTTTTCTTAGAATATTAATATGCAAAGAAGATTTGATGATTTTTCCTCTCTTGAATGAGCTGCTACAACAAATTCTGTCTAGCATTACCCCTGTAAGTCTCTCTGAGAAGCAATTACAAAAGTTTGTAAAAAAATTCATTATAGATGTTGCATAAGAGATGAGGCTTAGAAGACTAAATGTGTGAACTTGTTGGGGGCAGCTGTAGTAGTCTGGGATAGATGAAGAAAACTTTGTGTAATTAAATTTGTCAACAAGAAAATAAAGCATAATCATGTTAGCACTTGCATAAACATTTCTGTAATGGAAAATAACTTTGTTGATATAAAGTTATAGTAATTAGGTAAATGCTAAGACTTTAAGGCATTGTTCATGTGATAACAGCTCCACGAAAAAGCATGAATGACTATTGGGGACCATAATACATATCTAAACCCATGTGAACATGAGCAATGGAACATAAGGTTTTGCAGACCTTTCTAGACCATCACAGTACGCTCATAATTAGTCTGTGCGTTATACGGTTGCGTAGTGCACTGAACACAGCCTAATCATGGCCGTGTATCAGTCTTCTGTGGACCAGTTTCCAGGAATAAGCAGCAGCTCATGCAGGACTTCTGGTAGACTGGCTCCAATACAACCAGAAATCATAACCAGTTCAGGTAGCTCCACATGGCACCACGCCACATGGATCAGGCTGAAGGTTGCTTCTTGACAGTGTCGGTAAGAAAGAGCTTGCAAACTTTAAACACAGTACAGATGGGAGGCCCTACAGAGAGGCTGCGGGCAGAGAGAACCACATAGCCATACTCTCAAGTGTCAGATAAAACATGGTTAATGTCTCCAGCTGTGAGAAAGAAGGCATTGAGGAGAGCTTCAGTAGACAGTCTGAGTGGGTTTTTTAGCTATATTAATTTAAGGTGATGGCTGGCTACCCACAGGGAGCCATCAGAGAAACAGGACAAGAATTTAGCTGGGACCAAAAGGCATTGGGAGCAGAAAGTGGATCTGTGATCTGTTGGTGCACAGATGGGAGACGAGTTTGTGCTTACAGGTGAGATACAGTTCGAAGGGAGAAGACAAGAGAACATCAGATGAACTTCTACAAGGAGGAAGGATATCATCTTCCAAGGAAAATTGCATGTCACTACAGGCAAGTTAATATTCGTTGTTTGACAATACACAGCATTAAGTAAGGTATCTTTGTGTATCATTGCTCTTTATATGGAGACACTGCCTGGAAATGAGAATAGGAGTCAAAACAAAGAACTATTTGCATTGTTTACAGCAAAAAAAGGTCCTTGCAATTTCCTACATGTGTCATTTCTGCATAGTAGATTTTGAACATCCTGACTCATATTTGGCTAGTGTATGGTATCTCTAGTGTTCAGGAAACTTGTCTCTTTTCTGTGATGATTATTCTTAAGGGAATATTTTTCTCAACAATCTAGTTAATTTGATTTGGTGATATTTTCTTGCAGACTAAGTATCTTGGATGCAGTTCTTACTGACAGTTCTGCCCTGATGATGAATGTTAAGAAATGCCATTTTTTTTCTTCAATTGTTTGATCTTGATTTCTCCCCAGCTTAACTATTGTTCATGCATTTTAGATGTTTACAGTGAGTCAGACTCTTCTCAGTAGTGCCCACTGACAGGACAAGAGGCAATGGGCAAAAATTAAAACATGTGATATTCCATCTGAACACACAAACCCCGCTTTTTTACTGGGAGGGTGGTCAAACACTAGCACAGGTTGCCCAGAGAGATTGTGGAGTCTCCGTTCACAGAGATATTCAAAACCCTACTGGACATGGTCATGGGCAACCTGCTCTAGGTGACCCTGCTTGAGCACTGGGGTCGGACTGTATGATCTCAAGAAGTCCCTTCCAGCCTAAACCATCCTGTGGATCTGTGAGATTTCATCTGAAACCTTGCTACCATGCTGTAACATACTGACTTTTATGCTTACCCCCACATCTTTAGTATCTCAGGAAGAGTGAGCAGCTTCTAGAGACATACGTTGATATAATGTTGGGAAAGCAATGTCTATATGGCTTATTTTTGGGGTAATTTCCTTTCAGTTATTTTCCTCCACATCTAGGAGATTTGGAAGAGATACTGTCAGATAGGTTAAATCCCAGTGGTATCTAAGCTGCTTGGTCATCATTAGATGTGTGGTAATCTTCCTTCCTAGGGGCTAGATCTCTTGTAACATCAGTAAGTGGCCATGTACTGTACTGAATCAGTTGTAATTTCACTGGTTTTGTTCAATTTTAGGTCTAGTCCCATTTGTTCTTCTAGCAGATAGCAGAAGGTTCAGGTGATTATCTGCCAGAGGTTTTGCTTTTGGAGCAACTCAAACATTGATTTCACTTTGGCATACTTGCCTCTTTAAAACAAGATGCGAACTTTACCCCTTACTTTTAGTTAATGTCTCATAAGTTTTTATTACTATTTATTTATCAACTCCGAGAGCTTTTGTATTTGTTATTTTCAGTGAAAGGCATATCCTGTTGCTGCTTAGGAATGTGAAAATGGATATGTTTCCTCCCCTGCTCTTATTTTCTTCTCTAAAATTTTTAGCTTCTGCATTTACCACCCTGCAGGAGCTGACTCATTGCTGGGCATCTTTTGGTGCATGAAAGTTCACAGAAAGTGCATATTTCAGGCTTTCTTCCTACCCTCAAATTTTCTTTCTCTCAAGCACTTTTTGAAAGTCAAGTTCTTGCCATTCCTGTGTGTTACTGTATATATAACCATTTGGTTCTGCATCCTCTGCTTGGAAGTTACGTACTGGTTAGGTAGCCCTGGCTGAAGGACCATGCCCACCTCACAAAATTTAGAACATAGAAAAGACTGGGAACAATGGAGACCCTCACACAAAGTACTGAACTGTACAACCAAGTCTGACCAATGTCTGCAAGTGCAGGGATTAGGATATTGCTTTGCCATGCTGTGAGTTTTGAGGCAGAAAGATGACAAGGAGAACATAGGCAGAACTTCTTAGACAGAGAACGTACTGCTGTGGCAGACTAAGGATTGCTGAGTAAACAAAATGCCCACTCTGCCTTCCTACCACCTTCTGGGAAAGTTGGCCTTGTGTATATGATCTATAAAAAGCTCAAGGCCATGCAGAGGAGACCATGGCTTACATCACTGATTTTCTCTTCTAGTGCAAATCACCCTGCAAGGTCCCCAGAACTAGGCTAAACTTTTTAGGGTTAAACTTTGGCTCTGCAGAATTTTTTGTAGCTTGTAGTATGTAGTATTTTATTCAATACTACTGTACTGCCATATCAGCCTTTCTAAATAATGTCTTAAATCTTTTAAAGAAGTCTCCAGACAGAGAGCATAAGAGATAAGCTAGCACATTACCATGGCACTGTCCTCACTTTAAAGCTACCAAGGCCAGATTCAGCCCTCTTGAGACACCAGACTGAGGTGCTTGAGCACGGTGCCCCGTCCCCACAAAATCCCTCCAGCTAAGCAGTGAGAAACATTCCTGGGGTGACTGGTACCTCCGGTGACCCTCTACCCTAGGATGTTCTATGACTTGACCAGTAGCAAGGTAAAAGTGTGAGTTGATTGTTAAATGTTCTTGTATCTATTTTATGCACTATGGTTTCATACCTTTTTAAAAAAAGGTATTCAGTGAAACTTGAACTGGAAATTTCTCCGATTTGCCTTGGACTTTTTAGCCATTTGGAGATTGACTGCTAGTCATCTGGAAAGTCCTGAATGCAGTTAGAATTACAGTATGCAGGAACATGTTAAAAGAGGACGTGTGGAGCTATTCACACGTATGACAGTGCTCGACACCTGCTGTGCCTCTTTCTTCAGAAGAGTAAACAGGAGACATGGAGGGGTGAAGGGAACCAAAGCCCTGAGCTTCCAGGACTCTCAGATGTTGCTATCACAGACATTACTATTCATGGGCATGGGCATGAGCACAATTTACTACACCACCCTGGCTGGCCACATGGACTGAGAATCTTCATGAAGTTGGACTACATTGCCAACACAAATCATTCAACCCTGAAATTATGGCTCACGCCTAAATATAATACATTGAAATGCTTCTAGAAATGTCATGAAACGATCTTGTGGCCCAGTGCCTGTGAGAATTGAGGACGAACTTCTACTGATGCCTTCTGCTCCTGTGCCTCCATGTTTTCTAAGTATTGTGCATGTGTTTGTTTTACTTCCTGTGCATGGGTTTTCTTGTGGGCGTTTTATGTGTGTTTTTGGGGTGTTTTTTGAGGGGGGGAGTTGTGTAGTTGGTTTTGGTTTTTTTTTTAATGAAGTAATGAAAAATGGATAGTGTCATTTTGTATTCATTCCATTTATTGTTCTGTTTACCCTAAGATACAATTTTTTTTGCTGTACCTCATGAGTATAATGCGAGCCTTTCAGCGTGAGGCTGGCTGAATACTGAGGCAGATGACCCAGACACTGCAAAACCTCCATCTCTGTAAATTTTCAAAACTCACCTGGGCAGAGTCCTGAGCAACCTGCTCTAACTTGCAAGCTAGTTGGACTGCATGGCCTCGAGAGGTTCCTTTTACCTTAGTCCTTCTCTGAGTCTGTGCTCTCAAGCAGTTCTCTGTAGTCATGAGCACCTCTCCAATAGTGAAAATTGAGTCTTACAATTCCAGGATCTGGTTCTTTAATTAAAAAAAAAAATATAACAAATATTATGGGAGTTAAAAAATAATAAAAAAATAAATTTCTTTGTAAATAGAAACTACAATTCTGCGTGTAAACTTGTTTTATCACATAATATCAAGACAATACACACCATCCTTAAATACCTGTATTTTCCTGTGTTTGATTTGCCCAGCAAATACCAGAATATTTAATAAAACTATTATTAGTTTTGACTCACTAGTTCATTTCAGTAGAAAAATAATTATAATATACCAAGTAGTGTATGAATCACTCCTCGTTTAGATTCAGATTTTGTCTGGTCTTCTTCATATCAGTTTCAGAAGTTTTCCAGAGGCTGTCCTTAGCTCAGGTTTTCATGTTTTGATCTCCTTAAATGAGCATTAACAGTTATAAAAACGAAGCCTGCAAAAAATTTGTCTTACAGTAAGAAACAAATACTAACTCTATGTAGGACATGTAATTATAATGCTTAGGATTGACTTGGAAGGTTTGCAAAATTTAAACTGTATTTGCATGTTGATAATTCTAGCATAAATACTTTAGCAAACATTTGTGTAAAGGTGTTTCTGGAAGTTTGGATTGTTTAAAGGCAGGGCTAAAGACAGAACTCAATTTCTCTTCATTGCAGGGTAAGACTGGACTGACACTGAAACACAAGCTGTGATCTAGCACAGCCTGAGACATAAAATGGGACACAGGAAGCATTTAAATACCTAAAGTCAAGATTGCAAAACGGAAAACACCTGTCACCTTTACTTCAGGTACTTCAGCTCCGTTAGACCCTCACCTTTACTGAAGACCCTCTGCAAGCACTGGGAGTGATGCCTCTCTGCAGACCTCCCCATTGCCCCAGGCTTAGCTGCACTTGGCAGCTGCGGGCTGAACTCATGCCTAATCGTCATCTCGATACAGAGACAAGATGTTCTCTTAGCCAAATCCCCCAAGACGTGTAGACAGATTAGGGTATGTGTACCACACTTAACACACACTGAGAGTCACAGCTCCTCACAGATTATAGGTGGGCTGGCAACTTTTTAAAGCTGAAAAAATGATTATGGGAAATTTTGTCTTCTAATGGTTTTCATATAAAATGTCTACTGTTGCTAAGTAAGCTGGGTCTAGGGAATAAGTACATCCCACTCATTCTCTCCCAAATGAAACTGATGTACATTAGAGCCATGGTCCTTCGTCACTGTCTTTCGGGAGTCTGATGAATCTTTCCTTCTTTGCACAGATGTATGGCTTCACCAGGAGGCACAGGAGACAACTTCTATCGAGTTCTTAAATGGTTGAATTAATATTTTTCTGGGGAAAGAGGAGTTTTTCCTTCCCTTGGAACAGGAGAAAGTAAACCCACATTTATGACTCCCCCAGCTACTGCTCAAAAAACTGAAATGCTGTTTTAAACAGCACGACAAGGAGAGGGAGAGTGCGGTCAAGTAGTGCACTTGCTGTGTTTTTAAGAAGTGCCTCCTGCTCAGCTCAGACCTGGGTTGCAGGTAGTGAGCATCCACTTGAGATGAGGTGTTCCACTTCAGCTCTGTCCCAGAGGTCTTGGGAATGGGATTTATAATTATTCCGTTCTCAGTGTTTCCCTAATTGCTAGCTCTGAACAGGCACTTGCTTACACTCTTTTTCTGCTGGCTGCCGGTGTTGGGTCCCATCCTGCTGTGCCCAGCACCATGGGGTGTCCAGTCCATGGCACGCAGGAAGAACAGGACAGGAAAGAGTCATGGCAACGTGTCTTGCCATTTCTGTTCAGTTTTATTGAAGCATAAGGAGACAGAGCACCTGGCAATCATGTCTGTGAAGGGCACTGCTTTTCCTTCTGGCACTTTGTAACAGAGACCTTTTACTGCAATCCTGGGAAGGGCACACACTCCCTGAGGGATGCAGTCATGCTCTTAATTGATGATAACATTCAAGCACACCCAAAGCATTTGTTCACCTCTCAACTTAAAATCAGTTTCTAGTAGATAAGCAAGATTCATAAGCAAACAACAAAATGCTTGAAATTGCACTTTTAAAACCAATCATTGTACCTTAACCTACACCAAGTGGCAACATGTATCGGAACAAAAATTAACAAACAATACTTGCAGTACTTTGAGAGTTCTTTCTAGAAGCATTACAAAGATGATACACAGACCTCGCTCAGTGTACATCTGCAAGACATGTACAAGAATGCAACATTTCACTGAAGCACCATTGATATGACAGTTCCCTTTTTTTCCATGGGCAGATTTGACCACATGGATGGGACACAGCTCATGTATATGCTTTGTTTAATATCCATGCACCAATTCTAATCTACACTTACTCCTTAATAGGAGCCTTCACTGGGCAACATCCCCAGACGTCATAGGTATCTATCTGCCGCAGTATGCCTTTAATTGCTTAATTTTTAGGTTCTGAAAATTAGACCAACATATCTATCTGACTGACATCAGGTGAAAAGCCTTTCTCACAGCATAATATGTAGCAGCCCTTACTTCTCTTTTCCCCTTCTTCCTTCAAAGAGAAAGAAAGCCCTGTGTTTTTTCTGTAAAAGGTATCTGTTGCTACCACTGTATTTGAGAAGCAAGGACATAACAGACGCAGACTAAGGAAACAGCCCATATTAGACTGTAGCTAAAGTCCTGACTGCCTTAATTTTCTTCCTGACCCATGAAACAAATTATAAGTATACAACAGGGATATGTTTGAAATGAAGAAGGGAAACAGAAAAATTGCCTTGAGGAACATACAGCATTCATCCTGCATATGTTAACTCTTCACAGCACTAATTTAAAAGGGGAGACACTAATTATCCCATTTGAATTCTCAGGTGGAATTTAGATAGGAAGCTTGTAATCACCTACGGGGGAGTTTGCCAGACTTAATATTTTGTGAGTGAAAAGCTCCAAATTGTTGACAACTGCAATAAATACTTGCATATAGACTCTTACATCTTAGCCATAATACTTTCTAAATGCTTCTAACAGCCTCCTGGGCAGTATGCAATTCAAAGGTATGTTCCAAGCATCAGGGGGTGTAACAGTGAGGATCGAGCTATCTTCACATAAGATCAATGTTATCAAGAGAGTAGCTTACAAAAGAAGATAACAAAATGTTTTCAGAGCAAATGTTCCTTGGCATTAAGTAACACCAAAATCTGCAAGTTAAGAAAAGTATAATTTAGAGTGAATTTTATCTGAGCAATACAGATGACCACACCAAGTAATAACAGCATACAAACAAAAATAAGCTGGATGGAGGATTGTGACTGATTTTGCAGCTGATGAGATTTAAGTGATTTATCCTACCAGTTAGCATGTAAAAATGATATGGAGTACAAATGGAGTACAGAGAAATTCAGACAACGACAGTTATGACAAAATAATCTTACCCGGTAAAGTGAAGTGTGTCTGTGATCATCCAGTTATTCACACCAATAACTACAAAATTTATGTCAACTGCCTCCCAGGTTTGCCATTCAGGATGAAAATAATGCAGACAGCTTGCTAGGAAGCTAATGCCTGCTTTATGCTGTCCTCCCTGTCCTGAATGCCCACTGTCACCATAAAGTCTCCTCTGATACCTCTTCAACAGTTCAGCATCTCTTGCAACGTGAGCATTGCCTGTGCTGCAGACCCGTGTTGCTTTACTGTTTCCCCCTGTGTTTCTGAATTAGTTTCTTGATTTTTTCTCTGTCTTTTTTCCTTATACTGCAACTGTAAACTCCTGGGGAAGACAAGATTTTTACTCTGTTTGTAGAACAGCCAGGCGAGAAGAGCCCTCTGCTTGACCAGGGCCATGGAGTACTCCGATAATACAAATGAAAAGTAACAACAACATGAAAGTTGACCGACCTGTAGCAGACACTGTTTAACACACAGCTGGAAGCAGCTCTCTTTTGAACATACCAAAATCAGATGGGAGGTTTTTTTTGCTTTCACTTTACAATTTCACAAATTAATTTTGTAGCACTTGTGAACTCTTTTCCAAGTGCTGAAAAGACTTGATCGGCTGCTGCATTTTTCTTTGCTATTGCCAATATAGGATTAGGCATTTAGATACCATGACGCTAAAATTATTGAGGATAGGCTGGGATACAGAACATCAATAAGAACAATTTACTCTGAGACTTTGTAACGTCACCATTAATTTCCTGGTAAAATGCAAAATGCACTAAGACAAATCTGAGTCATCTTACTCCCTTCCTGTGCTCTTTACTTGGCTCATATAAACATAAAGGGCCGATTTAGTACTGTATACAATTTATATTAGGTTATGATTATGCTTCCAGACCTCCTATCAACATCTGTGCCCCATTAGGCTAAGCAATAAAGAAATAAGCTGTGATAAAAGAAAGTCCACGTCTTGAAGAGCTCAGACTTGAACTGCTGCATCTGAAGACAAAAATGAATTCTGGTGCTCTGAACCATTTCCCTGTTGTTCATGACGTCATATATTTCCACTTAAGTAGTTCGTTTAGCAAATGGCCTACAAACTATTTTTATGAAATTTTAAATGACAGTTTGTATGAACAAGACTTGGGCTGTCTGGTTATACAATAGATAGTGTGATGATTGGGTACCTACTCAGTCAACAAGAGAGCTGTCTCTGTGAGATGCAACCTGTGGGATTTCTACAGTGTGTTTTACAAACCAATGCATTTTCTAGAAAGCTTAGTGCAACCACATGTAGTATACACCACATGTAATATAACACCAGCTGAAGCTCAACCCAGTCTTTTGATGTGAAGATTGTTGAATACATGAAAAGTTTTTACTCCTGTCATCAAAAGTTTGATCTACAGACCTATTGTCTAAAGACTCAGCTGAAAACAAGAGAAAGGCAGCAGCTTGCAGAAAACACTGCCACTCTTTGACACCATCTGACCCCATTGCTAATTAACCTCGAAAAGTAATGAATCTGATATTATTTATATTGGTCCTTCATCTGCAGTTGTTACACAAAATGGTGCCTCGTTGATAGCATGATACCTAAGCTTGGGACAGAGGTTTACCCCCCTTTGTGGCAGGCAAGATGATAGAAAATACACCGATAGTAGCTGATGTATGTCTTCACTTGGGTTTGGTTAATTCTATAACCTGATAAAGAGTTAAAGAGTGTTTCCAGTGAACAGAGGACAGATATGAATGGGAGAAATAGACAGATTATAATCTGAATATAGTAGTGTTCATTTTAGATGGTAAGTACCTTAAGTGCTGAAACTGAACAGTTTAATATATTGCTTAAAACTTAATTTGAAAAAGAGTCAGTTTATGGAATGGAAACTTTCGTTTATCAGGACTGGCGTTGGTTAACTTCTGAAGCTTATTGTCACACAAAAAACATATAGGGTAAGTCCTATGCCTTAAAGACAATGAGCAAACACACCCTTTTCAACACAGCTAATAGTATTCACACTGTCATACAAATTAGCTTATATTAGCTAAGCCTGGCCATGGGTATTGAAAATCTAAGATGATATCATCAAAGAACTGGAAATACTTATTTCTCTGTTCTCAGATGATTGCAATCTGAAGGATTTTTTTTTCTCCACCTTCATTAGAAATATAGTTGGGAATTAAACTGCTGCTACTTGGAAAGTACTAATAGGAATTTTTTTTTAACTTTAATTATTAAGTTATTAGTGGTTCTGCAACAGTTCATCTCACTTGAAATTTGCTTATGTGATATATACAAAATAACCTGATCTGACTACAGCAATGTGTAACGAAGGCATATAAGACTGGCCAGACTGGGTCAGACCAAAGATTCATTTATCTTGATACACAGTCTCTCCTGGCTGTAAATGGAAGCATAAAAACTTGTCAAGCAGGTAAGAAACTCATTGCCACTATTTCCTGAGCCAGAAAAGGTTCCTATGGTTGAGCAATCCCAATGGATTTTTCCTTCATATACCTGTTCTATCAGTTCTTAAGCCCACAAGAATTTTTATTATTCACGGTATCCTTTGACAAAGAATGATATCACAGGTAGCAGCCTTCATTGCATGAAGAACCACCTCCTTTTATTTGCTTTAAACCTGACTCCTAACAACTTCCTTTGATAACTCCTAGTTCCTGCATTGGACAAGACCAGTGAGCAAGATGATCTTTATTCACTTTCTCCCTGCAAAGCATGATTCACAGATCTCTGTCTATCCTCTTAAATTATAATTTTCAGGACTGAAGTGTCAAAGCCTCTTCCATCACTCCTTTAACAAAAATGTTTCCATAGCTTTAAATATCTTGTCACCTTTTATCAGCAACTATTCTTGTTAGAATTGCAACCAGAGGTCCTAGATGCTGCTGTCTGCACATTTGGGTTGTATATAGATTAAACACTTCTGTCAGATTACAAATGAAAAGTTTCAAAAAAGATGGTAAGTAGGGACAAGATGTATTACATCAGTGATTAAGTATAGAGAATCACTGCATGCTAATGGAACAGTCTGAGGAATGGAGAAATTAATATGAGTATGGAAATAAGGAGGGAGGAAAGCTGTACCAAAGAAGCATTGTGTTTGTTTTTCATCCCTACTAAGGTACATGAGAAGATGAAACCAGTCAAGTCTTAACAAAATTTCTCATTTTCTTGTCAAGGTCAATAACACTCTTGGTGTTACAATCACTGGACAATACAACTTTTTCCTAATTATTACACAATCACATAGTGGCTGAGGCTGGCAGGGACCTCTGGAGATCATTTAGTCCAACTTCCCTGCTCAAAGTGGGTGCAGGTTGCCTAGGGCTGTGTCCAGCTGAGTTTTTAATATCTCCAGGAATGGAGATGCCTCAATCTCTCTGGGTAACCTGTTCCAGTGTTTGATCATCCCCACAGTAAAAAAATTTCCTTTTAGGATCTTATGAATTTCTGAGCATTCACATTAAAGGAAGCCATTCAACACACAAAATAGTCTATTCTGATGCTGATTGTTTTATCTTGAACATGGAAAAAAAAAAACTTACCTAGATGTGTTATTATCAAATGCTCAGACAATTTGTTTAGCTTAATTTAAAGAGATACTTATATTTTTGGAACAGAACATGGACTTTTCATTCCTTTTACCTGATTCTTTTTTTTTTCTTCCTCACACCTTAGGTACAAGTTGGTTTTACTGATGATTATGGAGCAGTTGTCAATGTCCAGTTTCCTAGTAAGGAAGAAGGACTAGAGTACTTTGAGAGGTTGCTTTTAAATCTAGCTGTATCAAACCAAAAAATATTCTATATTGTGGCTTTCATACATGATACCCTTATGTGATACTCTTCATACTCTATTATGTTATACTTTTTGTAGAAAACTTGGAGATATGCTGGCTAGTTTTAGCACTGACTAACAAACTTTATCCAAGATCTTAAGTCTGGAAGAAAACCAATGCATTTTGACATAGTTTTCTTTAAACTTGCATTTTTCATAACATCTGCAGTAAAACAAAGCTAAGACTCATTAAACTTCCTGTGAACCTAAAGTCTACACAGATTAAAATTAAGAACGCAGATCACCATGTCCAAGCCATTCCTTAACTATTTTTTTTAAAACAAACTGGATTGTAAATGTCAATGCTTGTAAACCAATGTTTGGGTATCAAATCTTCCTGATAAGTGTATTTATGCAAGCATAAGTGAGTTCATTCTACCTCCTCTGGATAAAGCTATCCTTTTCTTCCCAGTTATAACATAAAAATAGAAACATTATAATAACATCTATTTCTTAATTATAGTGAGTCAGCCTTGCATAAAACAACTTAATAGTGCTATATGTTATTAGAAGTTCCTAGGTGACTTTTCTGTATGAGAATAACTGAAAAAAATCATACCCTAAAGTCAAATACGTTTGCTTTTTCACACTCACCTCATGTTTCACAGAGTACACATGTTCCCAGAGTACACTTCTTCAACTTTTTTGATACTTGAGATGAACGCCAGAATCAGAAGAGTGCAACCAATTAAGAGAAGATCATCAGCGTATGCTTTTGGCATACATTACCAGAAGTAATTTCTAATTTTAGTGGGAGAAAGTTTGCTATTATTTAGATTTGAATTAACAAATATGAAATAAACAAAAAAAAAACCCAAACAAAAAACAAACCCCCAAACATTCGAAGTTTATATAAGCTTCAATTAGAGAGATTATCTCTGTTGGAAGAATACTTTGATCATGATTTTAAAGTATAAACAGTTACACCCATCATTTCAGGATGCTGGAGTCCTAAAAGGAATTTCTCATACAATATTTGTATTTTGTCACTAGAGCTTTTATTAAATGTTGGAACCATGTCGAAGTGGACCTATGTGGTTCAGGGGAACCATGTCGAAGTGGACCTATGTGGTTCAGGGGCAATGAAGACATGTATATTTCTGCCCTGGTTTAAAAGTAAATAGAGGATTATGAGCCTAACAGTCATACCCTTAATGCCTGCAGTGTGATGAAGAGAATGATTAACCAAGCACATTGAAGGGACTTCGAAATCCCATTTGCAGCCTGATTTGCTGAGGAGATAAAACAGGCTACCAAAAGCTTTTCATTTCTGTGAAAGTTGTGCAACTACATGCTGCTATGTGCAACACTTAACCTCTCCCTTCTCTCCCAGGTGTTTTGACTTCTGATACTCTCCACATTATCTGTCCCCAGAACATTGGCTAATTGCATGGTACCTGCTCCTTTTTTTTTTTTTTTTAATTGATAAACTG
Source organism: Gymnogyps californianus (assembly GCF_018139145.2). Taxonomy (NCBI): domain Eukaryota; kingdom Metazoa; phylum Chordata; class Aves; order Accipitriformes; family Cathartidae; genus Gymnogyps; species Gymnogyps californianus. The sequence continues at coordinate 23,265,701 of NC_059500.1, forward strand.
CATTAAAAGTCAGCAGAACCAACAAAAGACGTGGCACAGTTTTCCCATGCCCTGTAAACACTCACTGTAATAGTACGTGACTCTGAGTGAGGTAAGTCGGGCCCATCAGGCTCTTAGATGGTTTGGCTGATATCTGGCCTCTGGAAAAGAATTGGACCCTCAGTGATTTTGATCAGATTAAACTGATCTAGTTTAACCATCCACATTCTATTTAATAAAAAGCAAACTAAGATTAAATCAACAAAGCATATTAACCTGTTCCAAAATGTATGGCCTATAAGACACAAGCCAACCCTCTCACCTGGCAACACTGCAGTTTGCACACAGCAGCCAGGAACAGAGGGAGCTCCCCAGCTAGTTGCCTGCTAGTCTACTGAACTAGTTCTTATCCTGCAAAGTCCAATTTTTTTCACGACCATGCCTGTCTCCAACTCTATTTTTTTGCAAGTTGTCTGTAGACACTGTTAACCAAACACTTCTTTTTAAGGAACAGTTATTTTCAAAGAAGTTCAAGCTGTCTGAGGAAGAAATAATATTCAAACTGTAAGAAAAAATCTAAGCAGGTCGATATCAACATTGGGGTATGTATTTCAAGGGAAACCTTTTCTCCCAATTGATTTAATGCAAACTTTTAATTGAAACAGCTTACCTCCAGATCCAAAATGGACTTTAGACACCTAAGTAAAGGGTTGCTGTTCAGAAAACCTCCATTTAGCTGCCAGCTAACTTGGAGGCATGTAAGCTTCACAGGCACTCCAAATTTGGCTATAAATACATCTAAAATCTGATTTCTGTGTTGGCCCAGGAACATCTTGGCCTCAGTCAACAGAAAAGTACCTAACCCTCATTCACATCCACAAAGAAAGCAATCCTCCATCTGCCTCCACATAGGACTTGGTTCTACAGTTGCTACCATGGCAAACATTAAATCAACCTCTCTGCAAGATGCAGAAAGCAAATATATTCTGTAAAACAGAGGAGAAAGCACAGAGGCTAAAGCACTCAGTTCTCATCAGCTGCAGTTTAAACCCACCTTCCTCATGTTTTTAGCAAGTACTGCAGCCAGCAGGTCATCAGCAAATCTGGGTGAGCCATTTGGTAACACTCCTGCTATAGTCATTCCTCTTAGCCCAAAAGGAGGGAAGGACCCTTGCTTTGAGAGGCTCTGGGAGTGTGAAAGCTGCTCTCAGGTTGTCCAGCTTAATAAAATGCAGTGCATCCAAGCTGGCCTTGCAACACAGGACCCTGTAAGCAGAGGACATAAAAATTGACTGGCATCTAGAAAGCTAGTATCGCTCAGCTATGCAAGCAAAAGGCAGGAACAAATGAAGAGGAAAACAAAGTATTTAACAAACCACCAGAGGAAAGGGAATGTCTTGACACACAAGCGGGAGCTCCCTGGCACTTTGTTCTTACGGTTTGCAATTTTTGAAGCATGTTATTCTACCTTCCTGGGACAAGTCAGGCACACGACCTACCTTGAGGTCATGCAACTTCTGTCTCACCAAAGGGTCACTCTTCAGAAGCATAAACTTGAGGAAAAATGACCTCTCTTTCCCTGACAACTAAAAAAAAAAAAAACCCAACTTACACAATGACTGTATAAAATAGCCAGACATGTAAATAAGGAGTCTGGCCTGATTCTTTGGGGACAGGTTTGAAGAGGCACACAGGTGAGCCTGGTGGTGGGCCACCGCAGCATGTGGGAATCCGAGCCCTGCTACGAGCAGCCGAGGGAGCTGGACTGGCAGAGCCCAGCGGGGAGAAGCCCTGGCAGTAGCTCACACTGCTGTCCCACATCCACAGGGACATTACAGAGGTGGTGGAGGCAGACCCTGCTCAGCAGAAAGCAGTGAAAGCACGGGAGGCAGCAGTAGTAAGCTGCGATAAGGGGAAGAAATCCTTGTGGGATATAAGGACAGATGGGTCAGGAGTGACCTGCCCCTCAAGGGCCCAGGGTGCAGATGTGAAGGCTCACCTGCAAAACCTCCTCTTTTGGTCCGTCACACTCCAAGGCAACACTAATTAAAATTTTCTCTAGCTTGAGTTCTAGCAATATCAAGCTTGGAGACATCAGATCACTTGCTCACTTTAAGAGCTAAATGCTAACAGATCTACCTTGAAACCCCAGCCAAGGGACTTCTCATCACAGCAACATTAATAATTATTATCAGATGTATGATAAACATTTTATAAACTTTCTCTTTTCCTAATGTAAACCAAATGTTATTCTCCTTACCAGTGGGATAAATAATGTGCTGTTTTTCTTTTGGAACAGGACTATCAGCTGTATACTTTATGAAATTCATGTCTTACTCCGGACAATCTTTCTTTTTTAAACTTTTCCTTCATGAAATCCATTACAAATATAACTGCAGAAATTGCACAAAACTGCATACAACACAAATGTTTCTTCTCAAGAATAGCTCAGAGATGCACTGTGGCAGAATAAACAGGAAAACAAGTTCTTTAGCACAACCTCTCACATAATTTTTCCAAGCCAAAAACACTTCGGAAGCCTGTTTTCAAACATGGATCTTGTAGCAGCCTAAAAAATAGTCAACATTTCTTATGCATCGATATGTCTAATTTCTCTTTTTCTCTCCAGACTTTGCCCAGCGCTCTAAATAAAGTGCCCCTCCTTTTTACTGCTACCACCCCAATATGTTTGACCTGTCCAGTTGTTCTTTTGTAAAAAATCACCATGCCAGATATTAACTGTAAGTTTTTCTAAGAGAGGTTTTAAAAAACGTTGGGAGGGAAGGGACAATTATTCACAACCTCAGGAGAACATTAATTTCTTTGTCTATGTTTGTTTCTCCCACGGTTCTGAGGCTATGGGCACTCTGTTTACTACTCAGCAAAGTCCTAAAACTGAGGATTTATCTTTAATGTATTGCCCTGTTGTGGTTTAACCCCAGTCAGCAACTCAGCACCACGCAGCCATTTCCCCCTCCCCCTTCGCAGTGGGGGGAGGAGGAGGAAAGCAAAGGAAAAAAAAGTAAAACTCGTGGGTTGAGATAAGAACAGTTTAATAACTAAAGTAAAATATAATACTAACAATAGTAATAATGAAATATAATAATAATAGTAATGAAAAGGAATATAACAATAAAAAGGAAGGGGGCGGGGCGGGAGAAAAAAAACCAGTGATGCACAATGCAATTGCTCACCACCCGCTGACCAACGCCCAGTTAGTTCCCGAGCCACGATCCACGCCTCCCGGCCAACTCCCCCTGTTTATATACTGGGCATGATGTTCCATGGTATGGAATACCCCTTTGGCTAGTTCAGGTCAGCTGCCCCGGCTCTGCTCCCTCCCAGCTTCTTGCACACCTGCTTGCTGGCAGAGCACGGGAAACTGAAAAGTCCTTGGCTTAAGATAAGCGCTACTTAGCAACAACTAAAACATCAGAGTGTTATCGACATTATTCTCATACTAAATCCAAAACGCAGCACTGTACCAGCTACTAAGAAGAGAGTTAACTCTGTCCCAGCCGAAACCAGGACATGCCCAGAAATAATTATGTGCTTACCAAAGATTTCTCTGTCTTTTAAATGATCTTGGTGTTACATTAACTTTCCAGCCATCCCCCCGAGAATGCTGCTGAGATGGCTTCCAAAACCTCCAGCTTCCTTCTGCTCTTTGAAGTGCTTGGGGTTTGTTGCTTGCAGGTTTGTGGCTATGCATGGTAAAGGCTGCTTAGCTGAGGGAACCACCCAAACTGACTGTGGGTGAAAGCTGCCAAATTGCAACCCAAAAGCGAATGGATGTGTGGAACCCAAGACGTGCTGCCTTGTATTTGGGTATTCCATAGTGGAAAACTAAAATCATCACCTTACATTTTCAAGGAAAATTGTGTTGTCCTCTTGGGCTCCCACAGAACCAGGAAAAACTGACATTCCCATCTTTCAATGTTTGTCCCATTGCAGAAGACGACAGTCTTGTCTGGTAGCTTATGCCAGCCTCTCTCCTCTCTCAGCCTGCATGCACGGAGGAAACTGCCAGCATTCAGAAATCATGTCACCTGGTTGCCTGAAGACCACTTCATTGGGAGCTACCTGAGCACTCCTTTTCCTTATCAAATACTGAGGCATAGGTGTGTGCATGTTTATGTGATAACATAGGCATGTGATTTCATATTAACAAAGAGTTAATAAGCCTCTCCACATGCAACACCTAAGCAGTCCTCTGATAAGAGTGTTGAGCAACAGTCTCTTTTTCCACATGGGAAACCTTACAGCCAGAAAAAATGTGCACATGTAGAAACCCCAAGATGATACCCAGAAGCATACCAAGTGGAAACTGCAGAGGTCTCAATGCTGCTTTCAGAGCTGAAGTAGTCGGAGCTACACTCTCAAACCTTCTGTCAGCTCTGCTGACTTTCTGTTAGTCTGACCTTTAAGAAATGTTTAAAACTCAACAGCAGCTGAATTTCTGAATTGCTTGGATTAAAATATGTCAGCGTTGACTGTTTCTTTACTTGCCTACTTTGTCTGTGAAATTTAATTATCTGGTAATTCAATATTAGTATGAATCCAGCCATGTATTGACTCATCACCAGAATTTGAAAAACGTGGTGTCATTCCTGTTTTAGTAGAAGGTCACAGCAGCTGATGTTAACACTAAGTCTGACTAAGTCAGGACTTGTTTGTTTTTTGAATTTGCAATGAAACGCGAAATTACAACAGCATGGCTTTTTCTCTCAGCTTCTTATGTCAGATTAGTTCTGAGATTTCAAAAGTGAAAGTCTTTTGGCAAATATTTATACACACACACAACATGTTGTCTCTGGCCCTAATTTTTAACTTGAATTCTTATTTTTTTACCATAGACACTTTGTCTATACTACCCGATTTGTCTTGTTGTCTTAATATTTATAAAAAAGGCAATGAGCCATTGAATAGGAAAAAGCATTTTATGATCTTGTTAAAAGAATTGCATAATGAGGTGATTTCCTCGGAATAGACCTATGACACATTGATATTTATTTTCAGCGAATCATGTTGTAGAGCAAAAATCATTGTCCACAGAACTGTATAGGAGTTCTCTAGTATACACGTGAATAATAAAAAAAAAAGGTCAATATGCTGGTGCTATGATAACATGGCTGGGTGATGACCTTTGTGGGAGAGGTCCAGGCAGACAGCTTGCTGGAATAGCAGCTGGCCAGCTGAGCACACATGCAGACACTGTAAGCCACCAGTTAACACAAAACAGTTTTCAGCAGATAAGAAAGGGGTACTGATGGGGTTAAAAAGCTACTTGAATATTGGATATGAGCAGGTCACGATCTGAGATACAGGTTTTTGTTCACATGACTATGTTCACAATAATCTACTGTGGAAACTGTAGGTGAAAAATCAATCAACCAATCACAACATACTCAAATTAACTCATATGATGAATGAAGGAAAGGAAACACCCACTTGCCTTGGAGAGACTATTTCTCAGCACCGAAGTATGACATCGCTGATCTCTCAGTCCTGATTCTGAAGGGAAACCTACAAAATACATTCAGACAAGGAGCCTGCAAGCTTGTACTGGGTTTGTGTGGCAAGGCTTTGGTAGCAGGGGAGCTGCAAGGGCTGGGGTCTGTGAGAAGACTCCAGAAGCTTCTCCCATGTCCGACAGAGGCAGTTCCAGCCAGCTCCAAGATGGACCCGACACTGGCCAAAGCTGAATCCATCAGCAACGGTAGTAGCGCCTCTGTGATAACATACTTAAGAAGGGCTAAAAGAAAGCTGCACAAAAGCAGCTGTGAGCGAGAAGTGAGAATATGTGAAAGAAACAGCTCTGCAGACACCAAGGTCAGTGAAGAAGGAGGGGGAGGAGATGCTCCAGGTGCTGGAGCAGAGATTCCCCAGCAGCCCATGGTGAAGACCATGGTGAGGCAGGTTGTCCCCTTGCACCCCATGGAGGACCACAGTGCAGCAGATATCCACACTGCAGCTCATGCCTTGAAGGAAGCTGTGACCCTGTGGAGAACACGCCGGAGCAGGCTCTTGGCAGGAGCTGCAACCCGTGGAGAGGAGCCCACTCAGGAGCAAGTTTTCTGACAGGACCTGTGATCCCGTGGGTGACTCACACTGGAGCAGTCTGTTCCTGAATGACTGCACCCCATGGACAGGACTTACGCTGGAGCAGGTTGTGAAGGACCGTCTCCTGTGGATGGGACCCCATGCTGGAGCAGGGGAAGAGCATGAGGAGGGAGGAGCAGCAGAGATGCGTAATGAACTGACGGCAACCCCCAACTTCCCGTCCCCCTGCACCATTCGGGGGGAGGAGGTAAAGGAATTGGGAGTGAAGTTGAGCCCGGAAAGAAGGGAGAGGTGGGGGGAATGTGTTTTTTAGGTTTGTTCTTATTTCTCATTATCCTGCTCTGTTTAATTAGCAATAAATTAATTTCTCTAAGTTGAGCTTGTTTTGCCTTTGAGAGTAATTAGTAAGAGATCTCCTTGTCCTTATCTTGACCCATGAGATTTCTGTCATATTTTTCTCCCCTGATCCTGTTGAGGAGTGGGAGTGAGAGAGTGGCTTGGTGAGTACCTGGTGGCCAGCCAAGGTCAACCCACCACAAAGCTAAAATTTGTAACTCTACCAGATGGTAAAAATCATTGACTAAGATTTTTTTTTTTCCACATTGCAATTTATTTTAATTTGCTGGTGTAAACAACCAATGTGCAGGTGTCCACGTACTCTAATCCTTGTTTTATTCCCATTTGCTGGATCCCACCCACAGATTTGTGTTAGTGTTGAATAATTCCAAGTCCTAATGTATTTACTCAGAGTGGCTGGCTGCCAGTCCCTCAAGAACTACAGCTTGATCATGCATTGAAGTCCCACCCAACTGGTCTACAGCGTTATTGGCTTTATTTTGTGGTTGGTTACAAAAGGTTTCACGAGAATTACCATAACTGTACCAAGACGTCCTCTAGCTTCAGCAAAGTGCTGCTTCTGTATCATCTGCCAAAACAAATCCTGAGCACAGCAGACCTTGCAGTTCCTGCAGAAGCAGCCACAAAATGCTTAGTGCCAGTCATGTACCTATCTTGTTGGTCCCACTTCTTGTGTTTGTGCAACTGCAATGATTTCCAGAAGGTCACAGGTTGGATGCTGAGTACAAAGCTGGTCTCCTTGTAATGTATTTTTATGCAGAGTCCTTAGGAGTGAGCCCTAACAGGTCCATTCCTGCGGCTTTTCTTCTTCCTGTTTGGCACAGTACGGGCAGGGAAAGCCTCACTCTTACAAATTTCAAAACGTTTAGACTTGTGAGCAAGGTTAGATGACAAAATGCTAACATTTAATCAGACAAAGGAGCTTCTCTGTGCGAAAATTCCTGCATGTCAAATGCTCAAAATTGAAGTTTTGCCCTTTGTTCTTTCCCTTGAAGAATGTGTCAGCCTAAACTCACCAGATACTAAACCCTGGCAATCTCTAAATACATATTTATAAATTTATTAATTATTAATTAATTTTATATTTTAAATTTTTTTTCCTCTCTCTCTCTCTCTAGTATTGGGTTTCCGTGGCAAGGTTTTGGTAGCGGGGGGGCTGCTGGGGTGGTCTCTGTGAGAAGCTGCTAGAAGCTTCCCCCATGTCCGATAGAGCCAATGCCAGCCGGCTCCAAATCGGACCCACCACTGGCCAAGGCTGAGCCCATCAGCAACAGTGGTAGCGCCTCTGGGATAACATATTTAAGAAAGGGAAAAGAAGTTACAGGGGAGTTGCAGTTGCAGCAAGAGGGAGCGGAGTGAGAAGATGTGAGAGGAACAACTCCGCAGACACCAAGGTCAGTGAAGAAGGAGGGGGAGGAGGTGCTCCAGGTGCTGGAGCAGAGATTCCCCTGCAGCCCGTGGTGAAGATCATGGTGAGGCAGGCTGTCCTCCTGCAACCCATGGAGGTCCACGGTGGAGCAGATATCCACCTGCAGCCCGTGGAGGACCCCACGCTGGAGCAGGTGGATGCCTGAAGGATGCTGTGACCCCGTGGGAAGCCCGCGCTGGAGCAGGCTCCTGGCAGGACCTACGGACCCGTGGCCCCGTGGAGAGAGGAGCCCACACTGGAGCAGGTTTGCTGGCAGGACTTGTGACCCCATGGGGGACCCACGCTGGAGCAGTCTGTTCCTGAAGGACTGCACCCCGTGGAAGGGACCCACGCTGGAGCAGTTCGTGAAGAACTGTAGCCCATGGGAAGGACTCACGTTGGAGAAGTTCGTGAAGGACTGTCTCCCGTGGGAGGGACCCCACGCTGGAGCAGGGGAAGAGTGTGAGGAGTCCTGCCCCTGAGGAGGAAGGAGCGGCAGAAACAACGTGTGATGAACTGACCCAAACCCCCATTCCCTGTCCCCCTGTGCCGCTTGGGGGGGAGGAGGTAGAGAAAATAAGGAGTAAAGTTAAGCCTGGGAAGAAGGGAGGGGTGGGGGGAAGGTGTTTTAAGATTTGGTTTTATTTTTCATTATCCTGCTCTGATTTGACTAGTAATAAATTAATTTTTTCCCCAAGTCGAGTCTGTTTTGCCCATGACGGTAATTGGTGAAGTGATCTCCCTGTCCTTATCTTGACCCACGAGCTTTTCGTTTTATTTTTTCTCCCCTGTCCAGCTGAGGAGGGGGAGTGATAGAGCGGCTTTGGTGGGCACCTGGCATCCAGCCAGGGTCAACCCACCACAATTTATCTGTCTATTGATTTATTTATTTAATATACACTTTTGTGGTAAGTATGTTTTTCATTAGAAAAACTTCGAAGCTGATACTGTAATAAAATCAGGAAAAATTTAAAAATTACTTTTAGTGAAAAAGAGACATTTTAATCTAAAGAAATATACCCAAAGTACAATTTTTATCAGCTTTTGTAGCAATTGTTTTGAAAGGGTCTCAGAAGTTTTGCTAATTCATTAGCAAAACAGACTTTAGCAAAACAGTCAGATCCTTTGTATAGAAGAAAAATTATTTCTGTCTTAAACTTCTGTTTCCATCTGGTGACAACTTATAGGTCTAAACATACGCAGAGCATTTGAATCTAGCACAGGATATAAAATGAGATCCAGATGATGAGAACTTCATCTGTACATAGAAGAGTCTTTTAAAAGTAATTTTGATTAATTAATTTAACTCATATAAAATTAGCATCAGCATTTTTTCATAATTAAAATTCTGAGTAATCACCAAGAACAGATTGCTTTCTGAACCATTACAGGGATTGCCTGGAATAATCTTTTCTCAAAGACATCAGAAGTTGGAGAGGTGCATGACTCTGCTAATATTTGCTGTGTTTCAGGACAGTCTGTGTCTTTGTTTCATTTGGAAAATTCCAGGTTTCAACCTTGCCTTTGGAAAACTCCAGCAGACACTTTGCAAGTTTGCTTCCAGCAATTCTTACCCTTGAACTGAGCTCTCCTCTGCAGTATTTATTAGAATGAATTCTTTTGTCAGATTTCATTTTGTCAGAAACTTTAACTGAACAAAGATAATTTTTTTCTGATTCAGTATTACTAAAAATATAAACTAGCAAATAAAATTGTCCATAGATCTCACCATCTTAAGTGTTCCCCTTCTTTTTTTGAGTGGCTTAATTCAAATTTTAGCCCTAATGGGTCTTAATTATAAATGGGCTCTTTAAAGACCTGCTATGCTGCCAGCGGTTTCAGTCTAAAGAAGAAACAAGTCTTTAGGGAGTAATTAAGATGCAAAATTTTCTTAGTTCTTAAATCTTTTTACATTGAGAGTTTTTCCAGAAGGACTATCTATGCACTTGAAAAGGCACACAGGAACATATTTTATGTAATAAATGATTTCTCATAGCTATATAGTTTGGGGTGGGTTTTTTTGGTGACTTTTTTTCCTTTCAGTTCTTCCAAATCACAGAAAGTAATGTGAGCAAATAGAGCAAATTAGGAATGGTTGAAATGTTAGAATAAAATAAAAAAGGGCTTCTGAAGCTCTGGCTCAATATCCATGATGTTGCAATTCAAAACAATTACAAAAGCTTTCCCAAAATAATCAAACAGCTATGTTATGAATACCAAAACAAAACTTCATATTGCCTGTGTGACACACCATGAGATTGGGCGGTATGTTTGTTGTCAACTCCTCAACAATAAATCTAAAGATTGTTTTCGGGCAAAAGCTGATGATTAACATTAGCAGATGGCAAGCCTATCAGCCAAAAGAGCAGAATTTTAAATTTAGTTCTTACCAACTGTGCCTTATTTATTCTGTATGAACTCATATTACACTTCTTTATTGCATAACATATGCCACTTGGAATTACACTTAAAATTGTTGCAAATTCTTAAGAAAAAGCTCTAGGAGTCAATCAGAGAGGAATCATAAAACTTATCAGATGTCTAGGCAACAAAACTCTATGTGGACTGATCAAAGGAGTCAAAAAAAAGCACTCACGAGGAAAGGTTGTCCCACCTTGCAGAAAGGAAGGTGAGACACAAGAACTGCCTTCTATGAAAGGTAGCTGAAATATGACGAGCTCTGCCTGCACGTCACCCACGGGCAGCAAGGGAAGTGCTGGGCTGCAGTCCCAGGAGGGAGCTCAGGGTCAGACTTCAGGAACCCCTTGCAGAAGCCACTAGGCATGGGAGGTCAGAGGAGGCTGCCTGGGGAGGACAGCAGCACCTCTGCCACTGCTGAGGTCATAAGAAACACATCTTGAATGATACCTCCCTGTGATCCTGTCCTGGGGCAAAGGGAACAGCTTGGGAACCTTGTGACCATGCTGCTTCTGTAATTCAGTGCGGTACTGATGTTTAGCAGTAGTCTGAGAAGAGAATTACACAGTGTAACATTTGTCTTAAGAAGGTTGCAATGGCAGGCAGGGCAGTTTTGCAATTATACAGGTGCAACTCCCAGAAAAGCTGCAGCTACATCAGCACAGTCTATTCTTCACAGGGTGAGGCTCAAGTGGTGCTAACACTTCTGTTGCAGTATAATCACATCCTCTAATAATTAGAGGATGGATGTTGTATTGCTTTAATTGTACCAGGACCTTCAAACCAAACTCACCTCCGTGAATTACACTACAGAGCCTATAGGTAAGTATCCGTGACTCATTTCCCACAGCCAGCCATGCACTTGATGTTTGGAACTGGTTGGCATCCACATTTAAATGTCTAAGTGTCCCCCAATATCTACGGCACTTTTCTTGCTTGTAAGTCTTACACTACCCCTGACATTTTGCACTTCTAACTCATGGCTTAAGCCCGCTTGCAAGCAGCTCCCACGTCTTACCTGCTACCTAGTGGTTGTACTTAGTCATGCCCCGACCATGATCCAGCCATCACAAGAAGGTGTGTGGTGGTTTAACCCCAACCAGCAACTAGCACCACGCAGCTACTCACTCTCTCCTCCCCCACCCCACCCTCTGGTGGGATGGGGAGGAGAATTGAAAACAAGTAAAACTCATGGGTTCAGATAAGAACAACTTAATAATTGAAATAATAAAAGAAAAAGTAATGAAAAGGAAGATAAAAAAAATAGAGTGAAATTCACATCTCCATCATGGAACACTAATTAATTACCCTGATTCTTGGAAGAAAATTTGTCCAGCTGCAGCCCATAGACCCTGGGTCACGTGATTAACATTTCCGGCTCATTAAAGAGCCATCATCTGTTAGAAAGCTCTTTTTTTCTTTTTGAGATTTCTGGGTGGCGACTGTCACACCTTAACCTTTTAGCAGACCCATTCAACACAACAAAGTCTCATAAGTCTCTCACTACGAAGCTGACAAGGCTAAATGTGAAGCAATGGTGTGCGAGATGTATTCAATGTCCCAGCTTTATGCTCAGTGCTAACACATTGATGGGTTCCCTGTATTTGCCCTGGTGCTGCAGTTGGGCTTATGTTCTCTTAGTTACTTATTCTTACCCCCAAGGTCTAACCAGCATGGTACTGTTCCTGTCTTGTACAAGTGATGGATAGTTGCTCTTCGGCAACTTTTTTCCTACATATCCAAGCAGAAATTGTTGAAATGAGACCATCTTCCTGGACAAAGTAGTCATATGCAATTTTATCATTGCTTAGCAGTCCTCTACCATCCTAAAAATGTGGCCGGTATGATTTAACACATTTGCCCAGGCTTTTGCTAAAAATACGAAATAGCTTTGGCCAATTTTTAAATTTTTTCTTACTTTTTTTTTTACATTTTTAAATTTTTTACATTTTTTTTACATTTTTTTATGGTGATTCCAGCTTCTAATTTATTTAATATCATCTGCATCAGTCAATGTGGTGCTAACTCAGTAAGTCTTTTAGAATAGTGGGGGAGGGGAATAGTGGGGAATATGTCAACTGTCTTAGAAATTCAATATCATACCGGTGATTTCTGTAGCATCTACATTTAAAATTTTGCCTTAGGAATCACATGAACCTCACTAAATAAGAAACTCACAAAATCACATTGCCTTAACATTAATCAATTCACTATTAACTGTTTGCCATATTATTTTTTCATCAGCTTATTTAGGAACATTAAAATAATTTAACTATAGTTTAACTCACTACTGAGTTATTTGCTTTTCCAAGTTAGAAAAAAGTTATCTCATAAAAGTTTTTTCCTAGAAATCTTAGACTATGTCGTCCAAGTCAGACAACACAGTCAAATAGAACCAGATAGAACCACTTTGATAAATTAGATTTTGTTTTAAATGTACAGTTAAAAAATTAATCAAACTTGCAGAATTTCTAGTAGTTATTGGTGGGTTTTCTTTCAAAAACTCCTCTTGCAAGTCATTCCTATGTGTTTTGACTGAGCAGTTCTCGCAAGCAGTATGCTTTGCCAGTGTGTGGGCCAGAAATCCTGTGTAAAATTCAGAGATGTGAGCATCTTTTTCTTATTCATTACTATTGGGATTTTATTTGTTGTAAAGTGTTACAAAACTCTACAGGGACCCATCTTGACATTTTGACAGATTCTTTCACGGATATTCTGTCCTTTAATCTCATCATCTTCATCTGTACGTTCACAGATTGCCTCAGGACTATGAAGTAATTACAAAACTGGCATGTATAGTTACAATAAGAATATGCCATTGTACATACATAGTGCAGAAAATGCAAATTTCACTGAGGATAATGCAAGTACAATTTGATTACTGCTCTCTGCCAGCTGTTGTTCTTAAATCTGCGACTCTCCAGTGCACGGTGAGAACTAGAGCAGGAGATCCCACTGTTCCTCATAGCAACCATTTCATGTCTCCAGGCTTTTAATGTATTTGACCTTCATGAAAAAAAGACCCAGTCCTTTGCTTACTCCATGGAAACTTTCCTGTTCATTTAAGTCCTTGATCTCCCAGCGCTATCATTTTTCCAAACAATAAACATATTTGTGGGCACATAGAGAAATTCTTGTACACTTTTTCATTTGAAAGCAATGACAGTTAGATATGACATCTTGAAATGAAGAGTGGGGAAGATGTAGAAGAGAACCCATATCGGCAGGAGGCATGCACTACAGGTGCTGCCACGGGAATTCTGCTCCCCTGGTAATGGCTGTCTAAACAAGGCACAGATCAGAAAATGAAGGATCAGAGTAAATTAGGTTCCACACGAGTACCAGAAGTCTAAGACATAAGGTGAGGGAGCTGGAATGACTAACTTGTAATGAGGACATCAACGTAATTATCATACTGGAAAATTAAAGACGGTAGATGGGGCACTGTGAGACCAGGGATATAAAGTGTGCAGGAAAGACTGAAAACGCAAGTATAGTGCTCTGGGTAAAGGACAAGCAGATCAAGTGGGATTAAAAGCCTATTTATGCCAGTGAGCAATGTGGAAACCCAATGGGCTGAAGTTCTTGGCCTTAGCAGAGCACTGGGCCGTACATTACTAACTGGCCCTCCAGGATACTACACTGATGTCGATGTGCTACGGGACACCAGGAAACCGACATGGCAGAAAATGGAAAAGTAACAGATTAATGCAGCCACTCCCAATTTATAGGCCAACATCACCACTGAGCAAGATGTCAAGAGATCATTTTTAAACACAATCAATGACTGCTTGTCCCCAGGAAAGAAGGACAGAAAAAAACATGCTACAAAACAAGAAAAACTGGATGAAAGGAAAAAAGAAGACAATGGGACCAAATGGCACAATAAAGTTAAAGGAAATTGTTAAAAAAAACCTTTTGAAAAACTCGAGTTCCATTCCAAAGGAGAATAGATGGCATCATAAACTGAGACAGAAGAAATGTGAAAAACACAGTAAGGTGGGCTAGGGAGATAGAGAAATATCTGACAGGGCATAAGAAACCAATAATCAGCCATTACCCCAATACACCTGAAATAGGAAGCCTGTCAGAGAACTTATAGCACCAACAGATTGTCAGGATGTAAAACGGGTAGCAGAAAACATGGCCCTATCAGAAGACAGGTAAGTTTTCTGTGTATGTGCTCAGAGTGGAAGGGCTTGCAACATTTTCAGAAAGAAACTCTTCTCTATGGGGGGATATATCAGAAGTGCTATCTCAAACTGAGGCAGCAACAAAAGAACTTACAGAACAAGCAAACAAAATAAACAGCAGCAACTGCCACACTATTAACCCCAAAAGCTGTAAAGAAACTCAGGCAATTAAATAATTGATTTAAGTGGCTTCAGTACCACACAAAAAATTCTTTGGTACCTGAAGATTAGAAAGTAGCAAATGTGACACTAACGCTTTTTTCAAGAGTCTTTTAGGGGAAATCCAGGAACCTACAGATGAGTAAGGATGATGTCTATTCTGGACAAATTAATAAAAAAACATAGTAAAGAACAGAGTTAGTGGTCTTGGCTTTTGCAAATTTTATGAATTACTTAAACAACAAAGCCTCATCCATCACGATCTCTGGAGGAAATTGCCGGGTAAGTATAGGTTTGTCAGAGATTGCCAGTTGATGGGTTGCAATGTCACCATGCAGAAAGCTAGAAGGCAGGTTCCCTCTGTAGCAGTGATTAAATGATGCCCTCACACAGAGAAAAGACAGTGGCTGTATAATATCAGTATAATAGACAGCCACATTGCCTACTCCTGTGCCAAGAAGACAGAAGCATGTAGTTGTGCTAAGCACAGTGTTAGAGCTGTTTTTCAGGAAAAGTAGGAAGAACCCACCTGAATATAGGTATAGACTGATGCTCTTCCTTACATATTTGGGAAATGACATGCAAGGAAAAGATTAATGGCTGGAAGGAGAGAGGGGTCAGAAGAGTGCAGGAGTTACTAGTTTGATTTGTTTCACAATGGCTTGTCCATACCAAGAAGAGTGGAAAGATAAAAATTTGAACCATTAATCTGGTCCGTGCACTTTGAAGAGCAGATCATGGAATAATTTATCTTGATGTCAGAGAGGCAGGATGCAAAGCCACCTCTGGGTTAGCGTCCTACTGCTCTCAGATAAAAGCAAATGCCACTCCTATTCTCTTGCATCTGAAACTGCACTTCCCTCACTTCCATCCAGACTATCATACTGGTATTTCATGCAGGACATCCCACAATCTGCCTCTCCCCCTCCACCAAAAAGAAAAAAAGAAAAAAACATTGCAGAGCCACATTTTCCTCTACTAGAATAGTAAATTACGAATGCTACACATTACTTACCAGGTGGTGAGTATTCCTCTTGGCACCAGACAATCACCCATGGTGGAAAAACTTTGTGAACTGCAGATCATTGATCAGCTGCTGCTCCTTACAATGGTAAAGAAGGACTTACACAAATCTTTCTTTCCTGTTTCTCGTGTCAATCAATGTCTCCCTCCCACCCGAGCGCCAGCAGCTCTGCTCTCCAGCTGCTATTGACTCTGACCCTGTTTCCAGAGCAACAAAATAGTCCTTCCCCAGGGCTGTCCTTGTTGCAGCAGGTCTCATTCATTGTACAGCAAGCCATGGCTATAAATACTTGACTGCCCATCCCTGCGTTAGTATGATTACTGTACATACCATCAGCATGTTACCTATTTAGTGTACTGCCCACAGATTTGGTCAAGGTGCTAGGTATAAAAAAGGAACAAAAAAATGAAGCTTCCATCCTGCCCCCACTCATTACAAAACTCTTGAGTTGGTATCTAACTAGCTAGTATTTTGTTTATGGCTATGCTTCGCGGGGAAAAGGCAAAGCCCCAGAGGACGTCTGTTTGAAGGTGTGTTGATAGGTCAGAAATTGTTTTATGATGGAAAATGTATCTGTTTTGGACACAGATGAGCATGCACTGATTTTCTTGGGGTGATGGTCAAGTGATGGCTGGATGCTGGATGCCTCCTGATGCAGGGGCTCGTGACGAGGAGACGTATGGCTGTAAGGAACAGTACTCACAGCAAAGTTCTGATGCTGGTGTGGTTCTGCAAAAGGTAGCACATCAGTAAGAAGAAAATGAAACTATATCTGCTCAGCTGAGGGCAACAGACTAGCACTGCAAAACAGTCGTCTTGAACTCCTTTTGGAAGCCAGTATCAGGATAATCAAGCAAACAAGGACATAAAGGGAAGCTCTCACTACAACAAGCAGCGAAGCGGCCCTTCAGACACACTCTCTCCAAGCAGCTGAGAGCACAGAGACCATCTAAATGATGACCACAATACAACCACTTGCAAATTCATCCTTGCTCTTCACTTTACTGGGAAAGTCACCACTCTCAATTCTGCCTACTCCCTTGTGAAGTTTGGAGCCAGTCCTGACATGCAGGAGAAGTCAAATTGTGCATAAGGGACCAAAAAGGAGGGACATGAGATGCAGTTTGAGCAGACAAGTAGAGCCAGCTAATGTCCCTATAAAGCAGCTGAGTATCCAGTTCATGAGTGGCCGTTTTGAAGAGTGTGAATACTGAAATATATCCTTCTCAGTATATTATTGAGGGCAGATGCAAAAGGATTAACCAGAAAAACCTCCAACAGATTTATTCATCTCACACCTCACAGCCTATGGTCTGAACTCAATCTTTGAGTCACAGTCTGATAGCTCTCACCTCAGTTCCTGGATGTCTGACAGGAAATTTGGCACCTGGTCCAAGTGGCAGCTTTTGCAGGGCCCTGTGCAGGACTGTGCATGGACACATCAGCTGACTCTAAAATTGATCATCAAACATAGTTTGCATCTGCAAAGAAATTTTGGGCATAACTTAGGCTACAGGTAAGAATGAATATGAGACCACTGCCTCCTAGACATTGTGGTGAAGACCATGGTGACACAGGTTGTCCCTCTGGAGCCCATGGAGGACCACAGTGGAGTATATATCCACAATGCAGCCTGTGGAGGACCACACACTGAAGTGGATGAAGACACCATGAAGGAAGCCGTGACTTTGTGGAGAGCCCACACTGGAGTGGCAGGAACTGTGGCCTGTGGAGAGGAGTCCACGCCAGAGTAAGTTTTCTGGCAGAACCTGTGACTCTGTGGGGGACCCATGCTGGAGCAGTCCATTCCTGAAGGACTGCACTCCGTGGAAAGGCCCCATGCTGGAGCAGTTCTTGAGGAATTGCAGCCTGTGGGAATGACCCACGTTGGAGAAGTTCATGAAGGACTGTCTCCCATAGGAGGAACCCCACACTGGAGCAGGAGAAGAGAGTGAGGAGGGAAGAGCGGCAGAGACAAGGTGTAATGAACTGACCACAACCCCCTTTCCCCACCCCCTGCGCTGCTTGGGAAGCCCGGGAAGAAGGAAGGGGTGGGAGGAAGGTGTTTTTAGATTTGTTCTTATTTCTTATTATCCTGCTTTGTTTACTTAGCAATAAATTAATTTCCCCGAGTCTGTTTTGCCCTTGAGAGTAATTGGTGAGTGATCTCCCTGTCCTTATCTTGACCCACGAACTTTTTGTCTCCCCCCATCCTGTTGAGAAGGCGGAATGATAGAGCGGCTGGGTGGGCACCTGACAGCCAGCCAAGGTCAACCCAGCACAGAATGCTCCGCTATCAATACATACTCATCAGTTTTCCAGGCATCTCTATTAAACTTGAAGTCTAAACAAGTCTTGCCAGATCTTGATATAATGGTTTAGCTACTTTGTCATAAAACACAGAGGCTCACAAGATTAACAAATAATACTGTTTCCAAATCTTCATGACATGCACGTACCCACCATTCTTCAGCAGAGATTTTTATTCTTTTTTATGTTACCATTCTAGTTCTGGAAATCTTAATTTAGCCCTTATTGTCTTTGAGCATGCGTCTTGAAGCTCAGGAAACATCAAAGGTTGGTGTGTGTGTGTGTTTGTGCAAGTAAAATCCTGTTTCAAGTCATGTATCCTCTCCAGTTTTATTTATATGCAGAATCCCAATAAGGGCTTTCTTTGTTTTGGAGGTGGGTGGAGGTTGTTAAGAATCTAAATGGAAACCAGACATTCTACTGTTCTTTTCATATATCAAAGAATTAGTGGATTATAGGAACATCTTACAAAGTTAGTGATGTTTTGAACCACCTCAGCAGGTTTGTCAAAGAAATTACAGCTGTGTTGTTTTCAAACTACTGACTTACTTGTTTCAAAGCTCCCAATCCATATAATCCACAGGAACAGAATAAACGAAAGAGTGGAAGAGAAGAGGACTTAGGAAGACGTATGCATATCTGGAGAAGTGAGCAAGCAGTACCACGCAAGTACTGGATGCAAAGAAAACAACCTCATGTTAATGTCACAAGGCAGAGCAGGAGGTACCTGAACAATACAACATTCTTTTTCCCACAATGCAAAATCACCCTGTTGTGTAGTTGTTGCATAAACATGACTTTTTTTTTCTTTAAATGTATTCTGTATTACTCAATTCCAGCATTGGTAATTTGTTATGTAATCAATCACCAAGGCTACATTACTTTTAAATCTAATTACTACTAGCCATTTCATAATTAACCAGAAACAAAGTTGCCCCCAAATTATCAGTGTAGCAGCATTATGATGTTGCTCTGCCTGGCCTGGTTAGCTGATTTGATTATACTATTATAGCCTTTCCGGTAATTCCCCAGCAGTGATTTAGCCTGGAGTTAAACAGAGCCTAAAGTGCTCCATTAATGATGAGATAGTGCTTCTGGTGCTTGAAGAGTAGCCAGCTGCAAGGTGCTAAGCCAGATCTCCAGTAGGAAAAAGAGGAATGGACATGGAGGACAGAAAACACTGCCTCAGCAAAGCCAAGAACACAAGCCACCTGTGACCACACCACAAGCAGCAGTAAGGCAAAAGGGATTCTGTACTAAATAGTCATTAACAAAGATGCCCCAGCAAGAAAGTCACACAGACCTCAAAAAGCAACTAGGGACCAAAAAAATAGTTAGTGTTCTAGCTCCTTTCAACCACATGCTTGTTTTTCACAGGTGCAGTCACACAAAAAGTAACTGCTCATCCTTCTGTTGATCTTAGGAGTAAAATCTAAGTGCAACAAATTCTGGCAAACGAGAACTTTTATCTTCATCACTGAGGGCACAGCAAATATTTCTATGCTACAGCCAGATTTTTTAAACCCAGGTGTGAATCTGTTCCTGTGATGGCTATACGCAGTTCTTGGAATGCTAATTCCCTTCCTAATGAGCAGTTCTTTTGCTTCAGCTATTAAAGTAAAAATCATTGCAGACAAACACCATAAATACAGAAAGTTAGGCACCTGTCACGGTTTAACCCCAGCCAGCAACTAAGCACCACACAGCCGCTCGCTCACTGCTCCCCCCACTGGGATGGGGGAGAGAATCAGAAGAGTAAAAGTGAGAAAACTCATGGGTTGAGATAAAGACAGTTTAATAAGTAAAGCAAAAGCAGTGCACTCAAGCAAAGCAAAACAAGGAATTCATTCACTGCTTCCCATCGCCAGGCAGGTGTTCAGCCATCTCCAGGAAAGCAAGGCTCATTCACACGTAACGGTTACTTGGGAAGACAAATGCCATCACGCTGAAAATCCCCCCCTTCCTTCTTCTTCCCCCAGCTTTATATGCTGAGCATGATGTCATATGGTATGGAATATCCCTTTGGTCAGGTGAGGTCAGCCTCAAGAACTACAAAGAACGAGAAACAAACTTTTTACGTTTCAACATCTGCACACCTATCCCTACACAGTTACTATATTTCTACATATTTTCTATTATAGTTCTAATACATGTATATATGTATGTAAAAATATAACAAGAACTGCCAACAGAACAACATTTCAGACTGACTGAGCTACATGACTTCAATCTCATCCATCTGGAGTATTAAAGTAAGATTCGTCACCCTGTGAATACACCAATGCAGAGTAGAAATTATAGTCTCAATGTAAAGTTCAACTTGTATCTTCTGGTGACAAATTTTGGCAAATACTCTATATAGTATTAGTATACTCTATATAGTATTAGTATATAGCATGCAATGGGCAGGATTATGCACAGTGCTGAGTGACCTTCAGCTAAGGAAACACGGAAGAGAAGATAACATGGGATGGGGATTTCACTGGAGAGACATAAAGGACAAAGACAGAAAAGGCAGATATAAAAGCCAAGGAGAAAGGAAAGACAGACGAGAAGGTGGAACAGCTAAGGAGAGGGTAGACGTAGGGTTTGTACAAACTCTAGAAAAGGTATATTCTCATTCCTGTGGTAGTCCTCCCTCACCGGGAGAGCAGCGTTAGCACATCCCACCTCATCCTCCACATCACACAGCTCTGCAACATTGTCAGGAAATCCCCCCCACACCCCCAACATCATTCTCCTGATGATTATTCAACCTGGAATAATCCTGACCTGGTAACTCCGCACAGTCTGCACAGTTTGAAGATTTGAGAAGTAGCTATTGACATTTTAGTTGATAGAGGGGGGGAAAAACACCTGATAGACGACTGAAAACTTGCAGCTACAGAGAAGACCGAGGAAGACACGTGTCAGAGTAGAACCATCATGCTTTGTATTCCCTTTTGCCTCCAGGTATGAGAGGACTGCAATGCTTATGGCTGTCCTACTGTGGAAGCAGTAGGTTTCTGAAGCATTAGTTTCCCAAGCAGTGTCAGTTATAGAGCTCCTCAGTTAGCCCTTAAGTATGATTCCAGCTTTTTATATTGCACCCTGTAAGGTTTTCCTAATACTGTATTTATTAATAGAACAACTCACACAAATCGTTTTAGGAAGTTCAAAAATTTTAACTTGTTACATGTCATTTTGTGACCTAAGATGTCTGTTTAGCATTTCCATTGAGAAAAATGTTGAAATCATATTTAAATACACAATTATTTTCCCTTTTATGGCATAATTAGAACCATTTTTCAACAGGAGTCTATTTATGAAGATTGAAGGGCATTACATTCAGGAAACTCCATTACTAGAAAGCACTTACAGACACAAAAGTGTTAGTGGGAAAAACACACAAGTGAGTTCCTACAGGATACATTATGTTGGCAAATCAATGAAATTAAACGGCCTAAGAGGACATGACACATTCATTTTCTTGGTAAAAGCAGGCTTTATGATGGTGATGAGTAGCTGCTTTTTATTAAAAAAAAATGGAGTTAGCCAAAGTGAATGTAATTTAGTATATTTCAAAGCATGTCAGAACGGTTATGCAAGTTACCTGCATCACAGCAGCCTTTTTGCCAGTTTTTTTTGCTTGTAATGGAAAGAAAAAAAAAACCTACCCTTTAAAGGAAACACTGTAGGCATTTTTAAGCTCCTGAAACACATGTAGCTACATGAGTTGTCTCCCTCCCTCCACTGTGCTCAATAGCTGTTAAAGTGACACGTACCTCCTTGTCAAGGTGCTCACCTTGGTAAGCACATACTTTGTTTCAAAACCTCTCTTTCCCATTGCCTTCGTTTTTTTCTTCTGCCTCATTTTGCTTAGGCTATGGGTCTCTGGAAATCCTGCCTGTGCTTGTATTTTTCAACAGGTTTAGACTGATACCTGTACCTGTAGAGACCGTAAAATACATCAGTGGTCTGTATGGACATCGAAGGTGTCACATCCATTTTGAATGGTACTGAAAAGAGCTGATACCAGCTAGGAGCTGGGAATCAAGGCAACTGCGCATATTGGTGCTTCTTCCTACACAATGTGCTTGAAGGCTCAAATATTACATACAGAAATTCAGGATTCCATTTCAGGGATCAAAAGCTTCAGTGAGTTACACTCACTGTCGCAGTAAAAGCAAATCTTTTTTTTTTTTTGTGGAGGTACCCTAAAACCAAGAATCAGGAACACCAAGTTATAAGCCTGTTGCCTCTAGAAATTCAGTCTGGGCAAAGACATGAATCACCTATGCAGAACAGAGTCAAGTCCTGTCCAGCAAGTCCTTTTGTGCTGGACTTACCTTAGTGCCAAGCTTCAGGCTACGAAATAAGAGCAAGACTCAGAATTTCAGGTAACAGCTAAACAATCCCTTCTGATCTTATTACTTTGGTGGGCGCTAGTCACATTCTGTCCCTACATTTTGAAAACAAGAGAAAAGTGATACAATATCTCACCCAGATCAAGCTGCCACAGGCAATGGCTACTGCAGCCAACTCATTTGCAGTTTGAATAATTAAAAAAAAATAATCTATAACTGCAGTATTAGACTGCTGTATGATAGTATTTACATCCATTGAAAGGATGCCTTGATTTGAAGGGAAGATGTAGATGGCTTTTTTTTTTCCTACTGGAAAAGCTGAAAGAATAACTGGCTTTTTAGTTGAGTTAGTTTCCAAGTATCATGGGGACAAAATGGTATGTTGGCCTTAAAACTTTTTGTGATTTTATCTTTAAACACACCTTTTGAAAGATAAAGACAGAAATAGACTTCCAAATGAAATCCTCCATGAATACTAACATCAGGACATTTCTACTTTATTTTATTAATTTGTTGCAATTGAGAACATTAATCATTGACTTTTGTTTATCTGCATTTTTGGGCAATTTCTACATTCCATTTCCAATATTGCTTCTTTCCCACCCTCAAATTCTGTTCACAATTTGCCAAACTGTCTGTGGAGAGGCTGGAGCGCTGAAGGTAAAGAGCAAATTATCTTTATTCCATCAAAAAAAAAAATCTGAAAATACAGTTTTATCCAACCTCTTAAAATCAGATTTGCCTTTACACCACAGATGCCACTAGTTCTTGATTAAATAAAGATCTTATCATCTTCTGCCCCTGCTGGAGATATGTATTACATCTTCTAAAACAAAACTAGACAAATGGTTTATTCACATTTTGCTACCACTTCTCTTCCCATTCAGGTGAGGGAATGTTGCCGTTATATGCTGCTCTCAAATCTCTTAACAATCATTTAGTCAAAAAATTTAGTGCATGACCTCGTCTCCTCAGGTATCATTGAAAGGGTAAATAGTTTGAAAGTGACCACTCCTAGCCCTGAATCATAGCAACAAAAATCTTAGAGCACAACACGAACTTGTATGTTAATGCAGAGATAGGCTTCATTTACATCATGTGCATTGATTATGTTTGTAGCTGAAGGCGTGTATCCAGCTGAATGACCCTCTCAGATTGAAGAAGCAGCAAGAAGGACATTACCTTGCCTACTTGCTTTGAACTTGCTGCTAAATTCAGAAGAGCTAAGAAGAGCATATAAACTGATATTGAGTCTTACAAATTCTGCATAAATCTGTAAAACACACCACACATCTCAGGTATTACAGACAGGACGCAGAGTTAGATCAACTCATGTGAGTCCTGAAGTAGAACTGCTAAAAGGAATGAATGTAGCTGGAACCCTGCTGAAGAATGCAGTACTCACACCAACACTAGATCTAAAAGCTCTATTCTAACACAACCAAAAGTCAAGTCTGATCTGTAAGGCAATCTTGTGAAACAACACAGGCAGATAATCACAATGGTTCCCAGCAGACCTCATATCTCAAAGTTTCCTGCCTGGTCTACCGTCAGTTATCACTCATCAAGGCTTTCCTTTTACGAGGCATGGATAAGAAGCCAAGTAATTCTTCACTGGGTGGGAACATTACACTGAGTCTGTCTTCAGTAAGATTTATCTTCTTGAAATCAGCTCTCTTCTTTAAAAATGAAAAGTCAGAAAAACAATGTACAAAAAAGTAATTAAGTTTGTACTAGGAAGAATAGAGTGAATAAGAATTTTTCATATTCCAGAAAATTAAAAGCTTACTTTCTACAGCAATTCAGTATTTTGTAGTTTTCAGTGGTACACCCTGCTAAAGCCACCTATTGATCACTCATTTGAGTTAAAAGTTGAGTATCTAGATTTAAGATCCAAATGAAAAACAGAAATACATTAACAGTACACTTATGATTAAAAAGGTTAAAAATTATTTTTTTCACTCCACATTCATTTACATTTTTGCATGGGCAAAAATAGCAACTCTGGACAAAACAGTGTATTACTTCTTTTGGAAGGTAAAGCAAGTATACACGAAGAATCAAAACATATTCATTCTAACTGATGGGAAGAGGACCAAAAAAGAATAGCCCAAAGCAAATGGCTTTTCCACCGCAGAACAGTTTCTATAAGTTGACAGCATTCTTTCTCACCATGCTTAAAGTTACAGATCTGAACCTCTGGCATAGACTAGAACTGTAAAACTCTCAGCAACGAAAGCAAGAGTGTTTGACACAAATTAATACTCTAGCACAATATCTAGTGCTGTTTTGAGAACTATCTTTCCTCCTGCGGAGTATATAAAGGCACGTCCTCCATTTTGTATGACAAAATGCCTTCCCTAGAATTTTGTTCCTAGAAAAACATTATTGCCCAATTTCACTGATACATCTGCAAGTGTTGGTCTCCAACATGCACTTAGCTACTGCTTCAAGCCAACTGTGATGGAATAGTTGTCTTCAGTTGAATTTAACACCTTTGAAAAGGCTGGTTTTATGTATTAGAAGTTGGAATCAAAAACTTGACTGGACAAGGGCCTGCACAATCTTGTCTGAAGCCAATGTTGTCCTTGCTTAGAGCAGGAATTTGGACTAGATGACCTGCCAAGATCCTTTCCAATCTGGATGATTCTCTGATACGGTTCGCTTCATACTCATATAAACTTTAAAAATACAAACCAGGAATGGAGTATTTTACTCAAGTTCTTGCAAGTAGTTTAATTCAACATGTTCTTGCACTTAGGAAAGTTGATGAACTTCACTCTGAAGTCTATACAATAAAATATAACACACAAATTGGGATTCCTTTACATGCCTCTTCAGTGAATTACTTCAAAATATTTACAATGAAGTCTCATTTTATTTCATTGCTTCCATTCTATACACTAAATTTGCAATTAACAGTATTTCAAAATAAAACCAGTTCCCAAGTTCACTATACTTTCCAACATTTATGCATTTAAAATACATGAAAGTTAGATTAATAATAGCAAAGTAGACCTGCAAATGATTTAAAGTCAGAACTTATGAACAGCAACACCTTTTCATTATTTTGCCATGACTACTTTCCATAAGTGATAACTACTATACAATGATTAATGATTAAAATGCACATAAATTTACAGTGCTCACAAAGATAGACTTGCCACATGAAAGCGTGAAAAAGGCAGCAGCCTCTCATACAATTTAAAAGCAACTCTCCACATGCTTGTTTTATTTGCTAAAAATCACCCCCCCCAAACTTTCATGATATTTACTGATGAAACCAAGAAGGATTAAGTTATTTAGAATGATCAGAACTCATTTTCAGACTGGCAGTCTTGATTTACTAAGGGAAGAGGGCAAAAATGGTACATTTTAGTAGTTTGCTTACACATAAACAGACTTAATTCTGCTCCACGTAATATCTAATCCAGCAGAGACTTTAAACGAAAAACATCAGTGCTAAATAGTAAATAGGTAATTGTGTACATATCTCTCTGATCTAACAAAAGAGAAACTCTAGAAACAGCCAATTAACTTTTTATGCTTTCTATACACTTTGAACACTGATACTACATACATTTGTAAGATTATTCTACTCTTATACGAAGTAGCAGAGTAAAACTAAACCCTGAAGTTGAGTGGAAAGTTGACTAAAAATGGCATTTACACACACACACACACATCAGTTTCTAATTTGCTTTATTCACACACTTTAGTTACTGTAAGCCTTGCAAACAAACTGCAAGACAGCCAAATTCGCATTCTGTGTAACTCTGCCCAAACCCAAGTTTTTGTTATTTTGTACAAAGCAAAAGATTCCTCTTCGTTATCTTCTGCCACACTGCAGCAAAGTAAGAAGTCTTCTATGTACCTGTAAATTATGACATTTATGTCTACTTAAGTCACTCTTACAGTTTCTACTTTGCTCACAGCTCC
This sequence comes from Gymnogyps californianus, assembly GCF_018139145.2. Lineage (NCBI taxonomy): Eukaryota > Metazoa > Chordata > Aves > Accipitriformes > Cathartidae > Gymnogyps > Gymnogyps californianus. The sequence continues at coordinate 23,291,897 of NC_059500.1, forward strand.
ATTAACAGTGAAGCTGAAAACATTTTTGAAAGACCAGTAAATCCATCAGTCTCCCACTTGCAAGTTCTTACAACTTATGAAAATAAACTCCTTTGAACTGGCTAGCAGTCCAAATTAAATATCAGATGTGATGTTTATAAAGCAGATATTAAGAATTCATATCCATTCCTTAAGTCAGTTAACTGGTAAGAGGAAAGGTAAATTCTCACTCCAACCACATTTGACATCCGATTCCCTTCTGTATGACTGCACATTATATAGTCAATTTGTGTCTATAATTTTAAATTTAAACAGTACTTTTTTTAATTACACTTAGGAATCTATATCCCCATTTTTAAAACAAGTTTTTCTACAGTGTAAGGAGAATCCACAGAATGGATTCTTCAAACTTCATTTTCTAAGCCATTTTAAACAATAATTAGGTTAGTAAGTCAATCATGTCCACTGTGCTAAATCCACATCTGAACAGATTAAGAAACGTTTTGAAGCAGTGTTGAGTAAATAATTTTGGTAAGCTGTAAAACTGCCACATGCAAGGTATACTGTACTACAACAGCTCCAAATCCTTTATAAAAACCTAGCATTCCTTCTTCCCGTTTTATAGTATTTATGCAGTCTCTCATTCCCTCATACTGAGTATTGATTGGAAGCACTTCATAGCCAAGGTCTGTATTGTCAATTATTGTGCGTGTCCCTTGAATATGAAGGCGGTGTAATACTGTCTCCAGTGGGTAAAGCATGACATCAGCACAAAGGCTAGCAGCAAAGCTAGCAATAAGTTCTGGAAAATAGGCATCCAGCATGCTCTGCACAGAAGTGGAGCTCTCAGTTGGAAGGTTGTGGGAATTATCCCTTTTCAGAACAAACAAAACAAGCTTCTGGACGATGGAACTGATGACGTAGTGAAGAACTCCATGTAGAGCAGTTGGAAAAGTCAAGACCATCAGAGGAAGGAGACGCTTGCTATGGGGTACTCCCATGCCTACAACTCTGCCGATTCCTTCTTTCACACAGTCCAGGATGCCAGGATTATCTCGAATTATTTCGCTCTACAAGCACAAAGGAATAGTTACAACTTGTGCTGCCCATTTCATAACCATGCCGACATCCACTCTGACACTTTATCACTGCTGAACTTTGTAAGAGTTAACAATTGCATGCTATCATATCTACACAGCTATGCTGATATAAATTCTTTGCTCTAACACTCTTGATAGCATTCAAGTAAACTTGCTTTTAAAAACTCTTTAAGATAGGTTCATTTTTTATTTAATGTACGTTGCAGATATTTGTGCTGCTACCAAAGCAATCCAACTTTCAGCCTACTGCTGAAAGTATCAGTCTGCGAAACAGTCATGTACTGAAAATGCCTACTTCCGGAGCAAAACGCCAGGAAGTATTACTCTAGTCTTTGAACTTGAATGTGCATAATAAAGACTTCCATAACTAAAGTTGAGCTGAAAGATCATTTTTAATATTAATTTAATAGGTTCAGCTCTGAACATTTCCATTCCATTATATGCATCTAAAATAGCACTCTTTATCTCTTTTCTAAGAGGCAGCATGGGTAATTATTTCGTTCATGTAGTGAAAATAAAGAATTCACTTAGTTATTACTTGCTTCGTTATACTCCACCTATGACTGTAGGATCAAGCTAAAGACATTCTTTCCCCTTCTAATGCTTATACAAACTCAATATTTTATCATCTCTGTTACATCCAAAATTCAGGATTTGAGAGTTTTCTTCAATGCCTAAGTCTCTCAGTCCATGGCTGTGTCCTGACCTCATGCCAGGATAAACCACCAGAATATTCCTCAGTACTCTGGGGAAGGACTAATAGCCTGCAAAGCCTTCATGGTCAGTCTGCGCAGAAGAGAAACTAGTTCAAATACTTGAGAATATAACATTGTTCCAGACTTTAAGTACAAGTTAAGCATCAAAACCCCTACTGAATCCTCTTCTCCCCCATATCATTATAGTCACTGTACTTCAAAACTGTGCTTGCTTCTGTCAAACACGCCACCATGTGGTTTGAAATGTTAAAGACAAAAACAATAATGTGACAAATTTCTACCATTTACAGTTATTTTGATGAAATATATTTATTTTGAGAAGTGTGTCAAGCTAATACTGTTGAACAGTACGGTTTACCAGAATTAAGACAATCAAAGTTAATATAAAACTGTTAGTAACAAATCCCACAATCTTTAACTTTTATAGTTTGTTATTGGTCATTGTCCTCTTGCAGCACAGGAATATAATGTAAACCTGATAAGCCAAGCTGACTCCCTGCACTGATTAATACAGCATAAATAAAATCTTCACAAATGCTATCATTACCTCTGTGCATTTCTAAGAAAGCTCCTGATGGTATTTCCAGGAACTGCAGAATACATTTCATACAGCATATATACACCTATTCAGTAAAATATTTGCACTCAGCTGAACCTACCAAGCCTAAAATCCTCAGATCTCAGTGGAATTATTTTCATAAGCAATGCTTTACAGAGATGATCACCTGTCTAAAAGGCTGGGGGAGATGCCGTTTTGGCTTTTTGGTTGTTTTCCTATTAAGCTGCTTTCTAGCTAGGAAACTTCATTACTTATTTTGCAAACAGAAGATGGGCTCTAAATCATGTTCTCTTTTATCATTTATTGGTAAATACATTCCCATGTTCAAGAACACAGATAACATCCTTTCAGACAAAAATACAAGCTGTAAGATACCCGAGTAAAACATTCCATTCTGTGGCCTGCTATGAACTCAAGAAACATGAACAGTGTACTACCACTGTTTCTAGTTCCAGGATTACAGCATGCTTAGGGTAAAGCTGTTCCCTAGGACATAAAAGAACTTCCTAAGTCAGCTTCCCAGGATGAGACCAGTTAAATCTTCCCAAGGCTTCCACAAACTCAGAGATCCACTCAGGCTGGATTTATGGAACATTATATTAAAAATAACACAACAAGAGAGAGGAAGAGGGTTTCTTAAATACGGAATAACTTTAGAGAATGTGAGTTTGTTGTTGGGAGTCTATCTACACGCCCCAATGTACAGATGTTTAACCTCACCTGTCCTGTTAGTCCATAACATGGCCAGTTCAGACAGAACAGCCTTCCTAGTACCTTCTGGCTCTTTGAAGTTTGGATCCTCTGCACAGAACAGAATCCTGTCCCTTAAGAGTACCTGCCTCTAAAGCACATGCTGAAACTAAGAAACTGTAGAAGTCAGCCTTGTTTGCCTCTTCTCCACAGAAAACGCACCATTTTGTACGCATACACCAGCAGTTGAACTGTATGTTTAAACAGCTGGATCTAAATCAGTCTTGACAGTATGTAGAACTTATCTATGCTATGGACAAAAATTATTATTTTTATGACTGAATTACATGAGAGTGACTATCCCACACCACCCTCCACACAAGAGCTCACTTTACAGTAAGAATTCCATTAGCTGCACAAAGATACTATCATGTTAATTAAGAGCAACTCATTATATAGAGACAGCTGGAAGAACTACCCTGGACCACTTCTGCATAGCTAAACGCTGTCCTTCTCCAGAAAGAGAGGCAAGAACTCACTGAAAGGCAATCTGCAATACAGTGCTATGGCTTACTCTGTACAGTTATAGAACAAGTTAAGCTGTATCCTAAGTGACAGGTCCAGATATTTATTTTCATGGCTAAGGAAGAACTAGATAAAAATTTAAAAGCAGAAAGCTGACTGAATGAAAGCAGTCCTGAAATAGTAGAGTTCAGTATTTTAGCAAAACAAAGCTGAATTACTGGAAAAGCTTTATAGTTGTTATAGGGAAAGGGTTCACTGCAACAACTTGCCTAGCAAGTGTTTTAAAACATTTACATGAGAAAAACTTCTTTATGGTTTATCTGCTAGAACATATAGATGTAACTTGTCTTTATTTCATAGACAATATATTCCAACTATCTATATTAAACATCCTTTCTAATTCTAGATTTAGACTTAAGATAATACAACTAATATACCCATCATAGTAAATACTGTTTATCTCAGTTAAGTCATACAGCCTCAAGCAAAACAAATTCAACTGCTGCAACATAAAGCTGAATCCAAAGCCAAAGACTCACTTCTCCACATAATCTCATCTATAAAGAGAATAACAGTATCTTTTTAAATGTGGTAAATATATGTAAGTTACCTGTACAGTTTCAATCAGGCTCGCAGAATAAAAAGGCATTGCTACCACATGTGTTAAACTGTAGAAATTAACAAGATAAGAATTACAGTCATGACAATACTATAATTTTAGCCAAATATGCACCTGAAAGTTGATAGTTATCTACCAAGTCATGCCTGAGAGAAAATTAACAAATTACAACTCAATTATTAAAATGCACATCAACAAGTTGAGATAAACTTCAATCTGAAGTTCTGTTAAATTCTATTTCCATGTGACCAGACTGATTCAGGTGTCTCATATATCATAATTTAATTACTAAAAGAATCTAATATTTTAAATTAGTCAGGTTCCATACAGACACAGGGATCTAGTAAGAGAAAATAATCTGTGAAAGTGGTGTATGCAATCAAGATTCTTCAAAAAAATCAAAACTTGAAAATTACTATTAGCACCCTGTCACGTAACCATAGCTGTAGATTAAACTAATGTACATTTAGTACTTTTATTAATGTTTAGATAATAAGACATAAGGTAGTAACACATGCTATACTTACCCTTTGAGTAGAAGGTGTCCACCTATCTGCTTGAGGTTCCATTTATGTGAAAGCTCCCTAAAAAGGAAAGTATTTACCTTAAAATGGATAAGAACACGTTATTCTCAAGCACTTCTTCCATGGGTGTCAACATCCAACTTTCATATTGGTGTTCTACTATTGGTTTACATTGCAGGATTTCCCATAGTGGAAAGACACATCAGCAACACATTTAATAAATCATGCTTAACTTCTGGAAGTTATTTGGGCCTGTTAGATACTCTATCAAAAAAGCTTTCAACTATTAATAAGGTGTCTGTAGCACTCACAGCTACTGGCTTTAGTGTTTTGCATTTATTTTGCAACCTTATGTACTAAATCTTAAAGCCATTTTCAGGGAACATTGGATTATTTTAAAATCTCAATAGTTTTCCTTTATCAACATATATTTTTTTATTATGTTTTGGTTATGATTCTTCTGTTCTTTGAGGTTATGTTTACCCAGTTGTTTCTTTCCTGAAAACCTAAATCACATTCTGACAGACAAGACCAAATCAAGTACAATAGGTCAGACTAGAAGCTGCATAGTAACTCTGTACAGACTTAACTCAAGTCTTTTGACTTATGACCAGTCTTTAGCACACCCTGTTAAAACAAAAGAAAACCCATGTGTTTAACACAAAGGTGACTTTAAAAAAATCTTTAATTTAAAAAAAAATTAAAGTAGTATTTATTTTCTAGTTACACACTTCAAAATATGAACAGTAAATGTTAACTATATTCCACTTGACAGAAAATGTAATCCCACCTAGCTCAAGATAACATTCAAATAGCATATGTATCTACCATACATTTGGTAAATACTCTATCTATACGGTAAAGATATTTGTCTGAAATGTTGGACACACTGGACTATGCATTTTTAATAACAAGCTATAAAGTATTCAGCTTCAATTCTTGTCCAGGAATCGCACTCACCCACTGTCTGTAGTTACAACAACTCTAATCCAAGAAAGGAAACTTTTTACTCTTTCTGAAGAATTCTGAGTTACTAGTAGCTATCCCTTTCCTAAACACATAGGTCATTCACTAAAGAGGAAGGGAAGATCATTTACCATTATGTATTTTGGACACTTGGATCACATCCACTGAGCCATAATGCTTAAAAGATGTGGAAAGTGAAACCAGCCAAACTAATGTGTGAAAGCCTAACCTGTCAATCCATTAGGTATAACCATTCCTGCAGCAGAACTACAATTACGGAATGAGTTTGTCTAGTACAGAACTACACTCAACTTGCCACAAAAATGTTAACATCCATTTCTGGGTCCCTCTCCTAAAATAGGGGGATTCTTTTATGATATTATGATATAGAATTGGAACTGACACTTTACTTCCTTGTGTCCTTTGGAGCTTGATAATGTAGTTAAATAACCTTTTAAATCAGATTTGCTGGCACTATAAGCAATAAACTTCACCTCCCTGTGACAGTCCAAACATGCACGCTACCATTAAAAAGGAAGGGAAAGCATCCAGTACAAAACTGCATGGGGTGGTGCATGTACAATACAACCATTTTAGCCAGATCACTTCCCCAATCCAGTCCATTTCATGACTGTTCACATACTGTGTCGGCACAAGGATGGGGGTAGCACTGAGGAAGGAATGAGCAGGTACTAGCAGAAAGATTGCTTCTTTTGGCAGCAGCACTAGCTCACTTTTCAAACTACTGAACAACTGTCCCACAAGAAGAAAATCCTTGCTCACATTGGACAGAAATCAGAACTATGAAAATACAAACACGGTACCACATCTCATGAACTTAAGCATCCCCTACAGCAGTATTTAAAAACAAGTCACACTCAGAGGAAAGTGTATGCCTGGGAATTTCACTTACATGTGAGACAGAGCTAACCAAAAAGCTTAAATACTCACTCCACACAATTTAAGTAAGAAATGCTTTTGCTAAGGCTTTTGATGAATGCCAGAACCCGCAAAGAGTTACTTTCATTAGTGTGCACGCATGCATCGTAATAGTAGTTTGATTCAGCCTGCCTGCATTTCTTATCTTTAAAACCAGGTCAGTTTCCATGTCCCTTAAGTACCTGGTCTCTGTCCACACATTAAAAATAGGCCCTTGTCTCTTCTGAAAGCTAACACGATTCTCAAGCCCATTGGTCCATTCCAGACTTAACCAGCCTTAAACCCAACTACTTGCCTGCCTCCCTAATATATTTTCCAGGACAGGTCTTTATCATTTTACTGGCTTCAATGTGCGCCCTGCAACTGTTAAGTATCTTTTCCTAACTTTTGATTATCTCACAGTCTCCTTGCATTTCACTAAAAGTTTTAGTTACTTTATATAATGAACTCTCTCACACAACCTGCTTACTCTTAAAATATCTGTGACAAAACTGACAAAATATATTACTACAGTTGTCAGCCCTTACTGTTAGCTCTGGACTATTATAAAACAAAACACTGATAAAAAGTCTTCAGACAAAAATTCTTTATCAGACTTGTATCTCAAAGCAGAAAGACATCACAATGTTTTACCATAATCCTGGAGTTACACTTCAGCACAAGAAGTAGGCAGAGTCACAAATCAAAATAAAAAATTATTACTAAACTACTATAGCTGAAGATGGACACAGTGAAGTAGAATAGTGAATATCTCTTTAAATAAAGTCACTCGTTTTTAGTTGTGACCCCTTTATTATGAGAATACTGAACAATGTACATATAGTTGTTGGTAAAGGAGGACAGAAGACAAAGCTGACAGCCACATAGACTCTTATTTACCATGTCTTCTCATTTATTAATGCAGGCCATTCTGTTCTCTCACCTACCAAAGACAGTGAAAATGTTCAGCAAGATGTCAGTGCTGGCTCATTAGCCATGTAAGTTTTCTGTATTTAGATTAATGAAACTAGGACTTTTTACTTTAGACATGGTATTTGCTAGTACCACACAATACAAACCAAAATACAAAAAGAAACTTACGGATTTTTTTATTACAGTGGAATTATACTGAAGACCAATTTGCTATGTTACTTCTATACTCAGACCAGTAGGCAGACATACCGAACACACAAAGGTCCCAGAGAGAGCCTCTCACTATTTATTAATTACAAAGTTGTCTTTGCCAAGACAACCACACTGCACTGAAAACACCTATTCAATGTCTGACTGTTCTAATTAAGTAAAATTTTTCAAACAGCCTTACATTTCTAACACTTCGAATATAAGTCAACAACTGATGATCAGTTTGTTAGAACCAGTAAAAAAACCCATGCAATACCTTGGCAAAGGTGTAAATTCACTGATGATGCCTTCTGTTCCCAGGGTTATGCCCTGAACAATGAAAGTGCTGCCCATTCCTTTCCAGAGAGCTCTTGGACCCTGTGTTTTGAAACATGCAACATTTTGATTCATGCAATATAAAACTCAAAAATCTTTTAATCTTAGTAATTTTTATAAAATTCCAGCAAATTCAGACCACACAGGGACACAATTCTACCATTAAACTTCACTATCACCAAATTCAAGGGACAACTAACATTTCAACTCTGAAGAAACTTCTGTTTTTCAATAATTTCAAACAGTTGTCAACAATTTTGGAGGCACATCTCTCACTGTTAATACCCTGTACTACAAACTTAACACCATTTTCTACAGACAAAATGAGCTTGAGATGTTAAAGCACATCCGTAAGAAATCCAGAAAGTCTTTTCTTACTGTCTTCTGATCTGAGTTTCATTATAGCCATTCCCATGCAGAACTTGAAATTCATGCAATACTAGCTTTGGAAGTAGTCATTTGGATAATCTCTTTATCCACATTTTTTAGAATCCTAATGAAAAAAACTAGTTTCAGAGACCTTTGGTTTTCTAATATCTGCAAATCTTCCCCACTAAATACTATACTACTTAAAAAATTTACAGTGATCTTCTTGAAACATTTCTGCAACCATAAAAATAACAAACCCTTACAATGGCCGCGTTTTTAACCATCAGTTACATAAAGAGTTAGAGAGGTCAGTGATATAATAACCTTCACTGCTCAGATACAGCCTGACACCAAATACTGACCTGTGTCTTATTGATGCTGTACATAATATTGACAATAGTAAATGGAGTGAGATGATAATTCCGAGCATGATAGTTAACCTGTTAAAAATATAAATAATGGCAGTTTTATAAACACACTTGCAGATGTTACAACTCTAAAGGAAAAATAACTTCCAAAATAAGGACTTTAGCTGACCTTTACCCAGATAAAGTGACCAAAATATGAATAAATTGTCACTGAAATTTAGGGAAACAGGCAGAACTTTTGAGTATTTGTATGCTGAAATTGTAAACAATAAAGCAAGCATAAACCAGAAAATATTGGAAACAAAGCATCCTGCTTGTAAATGGGGATCTGGAAGTTGCATTGCAGACTGTGAAACACTTACTTGCTGTAATTAATTTTCCACTGCTCAAACAAAAATGAACAAGAATATTCAAGGTAAGTCAAATTTCAGAATGAAAAACATGTATGCTACAAATAAAAACATGTTAATATAACAGCATCTCCCTAAGAATTGTAAAGCTTCTTTACAGAGTATGAAAACACAGAAATATCACAGTACACAGGAGCTCTGACTGGAAGAGGTAATGTAAAAGACGTACCTGACACTGACGACGTAGAACAATGCAAGGATGTGCCAACACATTTTCTGTAAATAGGCTTTAAAAGAAAAGTGTATTTAAAGCATGGGAAGCCATCGTAAATTTATTAGAAAAGGCTTGTTATTTTTCTCTAACATTAGATCACTATTTGGAAGAACTATACATTATCTAGTGAATTAATGAGGCATTTTGGATGGCTACCTGATAGCCTGCCAATACTATAAAGGAACAAGTATCAAAAAACCTGACATATACATTCACTATGAAAAAGCCCACATATATATAGTATGTATGTATTTTTACAGGCAAAACAACATACCAAATTTCTTACACTTTCCTTCCACAAAATATGAGGGAACAAAGCAGGCCAGAGCCAGAATTATGAAAGGATTAGTTTCCAGTTTTATGTTAATTCCGCATACCACATTATTAATCAAGACTCTCTTCAGCAGGGCCAGAGGATTGGTACCAACAGCTGACATTTTTTTCATCAGAAAAATGCCACTGCCCAAAACTAACTCTCCCTCCACTCCCAGAAATGGTATTTCAATCAAACCTTCACAGGAAAGCTCTCTCAGTTCTACAGTATGGTCACAGCCATGCAGAGAAAGTTTTCATTTCATCTCAAAGTGCCTGAGTGATCAGAGTACTTATCAGTATGTGGTTCAAACCTGGGATATGGATTAGAAAAGCAAAGCCTCCAGGTTTTTGGGATGTCTAAGCATCCCAAGTAACAGCTCTGACCACCAACCTACAGGATCATCTGGGGTAGGTCTCTTATGGGGATTTTACTCTGGATAAACAAGTACTAATTGGCACAGAAAAGTACTGAGCCTGCAGTTTCACAACTATTAAGCTAATTAGTAGTTTGCTACTACCAAAAGAGGTGAAACTTTCCCTGTACTCCAGCTGCTATCTATTAAGCCCTTCTGGTAGCCGACTCAACTAACCTCACAAAAAAGAACCTTTTCTTTTGGGTGTTTTCTACAAGATTTCTGACTTGAACCATTTGCGTCTGACAAGTGATCTGGTACAAATGCAAAAGCAGAAGTAGGGAGAATTCCTATCAGCAATGATACAATGTTGATCAGCTCTCTTTCCCAAAAGCACATGCTCATTTTAGACCTAGTGGCCATGGTGCTCAGGTGTGGAAAACTTTGTCATGCTTGATTAAATCAAAGCATATAGTTCAAAAAGACAACTGAGCCATGCTAACAACTCTCTGCTCCTCAAGGAGATCAACGTGTTCCTGCCCTATGGCTCCACTCCTTTGCTGGTACTCTCCTGAGCTCGTTCAGCTTGATAAGGTTGGAAAGAAATCAAACAACTCTACATGTTTGGGGGGAGCTAGTTCTTCCCCCTCCCCCCCATCAACTCTATCTTAACAAACTGAACAGGCTCATCAAGGGGTCTAAATGAGCAAGCTGAGCCACTGCAAGGGGAGCAGTGGGAGAAGGACAGGCAGTTTCATCAGATGGGATGATCTAATTTAAGCAACTCATTACTTGCCAAAAATGGTTATTCCTAGTCCTTCTTTATCCCTTCCCTCTCTGGTCCAGTTAGCTGGTGTCCGCTGGCTTTCACAGCTAGTCAACACCCAGGTAAATCAACCTAACTGAAACAGTAAAAAATAATCCAGCTCTTTCATTGACTTCGTCTTTGGTTTTAGCGAGTCAGACTGGTTAAAAGGGGTTCTGATGGGCATTAAGGTGGATAACAATGGGGTAAGGAGCAGGACAGGCTGGTGGTCAAGTAAAAGGTCCTCCTCTTCAAGTAGAAGTACACTATAAGAACCTCAACTGACATAGCTTCCCAAGTTGGTCTAACTGGGTAACTGACACAAGTACTCTCACAGTTCTGAAGCAAGAAACACTTTTCTCCGAGAAGTCTCACATTCAGGTCAACAAGGCGTAAAACTTTTTTTACTCCTAACTTTTTCAAGACAAAAAAACCCCCACCTCCCACTCTTTCACAAGTTGCATCAGTACATTGACCAAGAAAAACCTAATCAGGTGAGTGTGATTGAGCAGGCATCCTACAAAAAATCCTAAACTTATCATGATCCTCACACTTGACAATTTAAGCTCTGAAAATGTTGTTAAGCATGTTAAAGTCCACCACTTTCTCAAAAATACTATCAATAATCAGTGTCACCATAAAAAGAGAATAAAATGGTTATCAGACCACTGATCAACATTACTATTCCAGGATACTTTGATAATATACTTGAAGACATTTTCACCTTCTTAGGAAACATTCACATTACCTAAAAATATTAATAAAAGTGGCAAATTGCTTGATGAATTTGCACATCACATCATTGAAATTTTCAAATTGCTCTGATAGGTTTTTGTACGGTATGCCCAGGATATGTGTACCCTGTTTCTCATATTCACTGCCGATTAAGTAATTTTGAGAAACACTTTAGTTAAAGAGAACAGAAAGCTACATGGCTTTCAGGTAGTAGGTTTCTAAAGGTATTTCAACTGCATAAGTCTACTGGCATAAAAAAACAACACAAAAGTGTACACAGGGATCATAAGACAACTACAGCTTTACTACTTAATTATCACTGAAAATTATTACACAACTCTTACCTTGCAAGGCCAATACCAAAGCCTGCAAATCTGTTCAACTGCTCTGAAAAAGATGGTAACAGATTATACAGCAGTGATGATCACAAAGCGGGAGAAAATGCCATGCAGACGATCTGAAAAACTAATTTTATACTGTACTTCCTTCAGAAAATTACAAGCACTAAACCACAACCTTTATGGCAACTCAGCAAGAGAAGATATAAAAAATTATTCCCCCAGGAATATTTGCACTTTGGACTGCATTTGAGTTTGTACATACTTTTATAAATAAAATTATTCTTGTCTTAAAACAGCTACGGGGGCGGGGGGGGGGGGAGAGAGACAAAGTGAACAGTAAAACAGAGAATATTTTAATATCTAAAAAATCTAACCCAAACCAACCACTGAAAAAGTTAGCATGCATGACAGTTTACAATAATTCTGAAACATAAATTTAGGTATCTGAGGTGAAACTAATTTTAAAAACAAAAACAGTAAAAAGAGAGAAACTTTGGGAGAAGCAACACAAAAAGCCACTGATGATGTAACAAACTTCAACACGATGCGAATTTTCAAGTCAGTTGTTTATCTCCACTCCTTTGCAAAAATCTAGTTACTAGAGAACAGTTAAAACTGCAACAAGAGTAATGGGTTCAATTCTCTTGTCTGCTACCAGACAGACATTAACACATTGGGAATTATCAGAAGAGATTTCTGAGTATCAGAACTCTGACGGCAACTGAAAATTAATGCTCAGCCCTACAATCTACAGGGTGCAAGCAGGCTGTAAGCATGGGTAACGCCAGTAACTTCAACGGAGCTCCACACAGATGTGGCAGCCCACCTAAGAGGAATGATAAGACTCTCCACTTGCAGAAGCTGGACTCAGTGATACAGCAACTCCTTATCAGTCCTCCAAAATGCAGAATCAACATACCCTCCACAAGTAGACAGGACAAAAAAAGGTAGAGTCCAAGCATCTAAGAGTATTTAGGTAGTGCTTTAAGCAGGGCTTGCATGGATGAAATTCCAGCCAAGGGTTGCACTCATTATAAGACCCGAACAAAAACATTGCACTACAGGTTAAAAAAAAGATGACTCATCCATTAATACAATTCAATTTTAAATAAATTAGTGTTTCATAAAGCTCTGATACTCAAATGTATATAAGCTACTCCAGAACATCCTTTTAATTAAAGGAGACAATGTTCAGTAGCCTCAATTTAGCAGGTTTCTCTTAATTCACCTCAATTTCACAAAGACACAAAATCATACTGTACTTCTGAGGGTTTCTGCTCAGTTTCCCAGCAATTACTCAAAAAGACTTGAACACGGTTGCTTCGTCAAATTCTACTAGTTCCATGGTTCCTTCACTACCATGCACAGAGTGGGGTTTTACTTCAGCAGCTTATGCTGTATCCCTTGTACTTTTTCAACTTAACAATAAAGCAGCCAGAAGACACAAAGTCTGAAACATCAACACTAAATAACAAAATATACTGTAAGACCCAAAGGTACTTTCTGCCCTTACAGAAGACAGAGCATTTCTTCAGGATATCGTTTACGTGGGCAATAGGGAGCTGACCACACGCTGCTTAACTAGAAGCTGCAGGGTGCCTTCTGGCACTCTGAATCGTATTTGCGTGCAACTACATGGCGCTACACAGCGAAGCGGGTGCTGGAGTGCAACAGGCGATGGAGCGGGTTCTCATTCTTCCAAAGGACTTTTTTTCCTGGCGCTTCAGCCTCGCCAGCCCACGGCCGCAACGCGCCTCCGAGCCCGGCGCGGTGGAGGTCAGCGCCAGCAAACCCGGGCGGCGCTCGAACGGGCGCGGCCAGGCCGCGGCACAGCCCACGGCCGCCGCTGCTCGCCCCTGCCCGCCTCAGCGGGTCACCCGCTAACGGGCGGCCGCGGCGCCGCCCGGGAAGGCGAGGGCCGGAGACAAGCGAGGGACAGGCGGAACGGCGAGAAGCCGGCTGCCCCGCCGGACCGGGCCCTCCCTTACCGGCGCCGGGGCCAGGGCCGGCCGCCCCGAGGCTGGGCTCCTCGTTGAGGCCGGCGCTCCCCAGGGGGGTCCCCGCCCCGTACGGCGGCGTCTTCTCCCCCCAGTGCAGGTTACGGCTGCCGGGGATGTCGGGCGGGCTGGTCACCCAGTGGCCCAGCTCCGAGGCGCTGCCGAAGGGCCTGGCGCCGGGGCCCGGCTCCTCCCGGCCGCCCCCGCGGTAGCCCAGGCCGTCGAAGCCCTCGGGGCGCCGCGGGTGCATGGTGGGAGGCGGGCGGGGGAGGGGGGGGGCGGGAGGGAGGACGGGGCCGCGTACAGGCCGGCACCGGCGGCAGCGGAGCCCGCACCCAGCCGCCCCGATCGCCACTTCCGGCCGCAAAGCGGGGGACCGCGCCCTGCTGAAGCCAGCGCGAGACCACATGATCGGGAAGAAGGCGGGGCCGGCGGCCGGTGGGCCAATAGCGTCCCTCCTTCTGCCCGGCTCGGGGAGGAGGGAGGTGGGCGGTGGGTTCACCGGGGAAGGACGCGGCCCTGGGCCGGCGGCGGAGGGCGGGCGAGGGCGCCCCCTGCCGCTGTGGCGGGCCGGCGGAAGAGCGGGGCCAGGCCGGGCCGCGCCGGGTCGGGGAGGAGGAGGAGGAGGAGCTCTGCGTGGCCCTGGTGGCGGGTCGGCCTTTGGAGGGGTGTCGGGCGGAGGATCTCTCTGCCAGCGCAGCTCCCGGCTCTTTTCCCTGGTGAACTCTCACCCCAGCCGAAATCAGTGAGACCCAAGCGCAGGGGCCGCCGGGCTCCCTGCGTGCAAACCGGGTGGCGGAACTGGGAGCTGGGGCTGTTAATGGTGCTAACAGTGCTCGCAGGTCGGAGCAAACCCCACAGGGGAGACAGGGCAGGAGGGGTGGGAGAGCAGTGTCTGCCTGGCGTAACCCCACCGCTCCCGTTTTCTGTGCTTCCCCTCCTCTCGTTTCATCTCCTTCCCTCTAAAATGCTGGTTGCTGCGCAGCCTCCTGGCTGAGGAGAAATGGGCACGATCACCAGTGGGACTGCGGGTGTTTCCCCTTTGCCAGCCAGAGAGGCTTCTGATGTGAGGCGATCCGTGTCTGACATGGGCTGAACACCTTCCCTGTGGGCTGGATGCTCTCTCAGCTCCTCCTGCCTTGAGAAGCCCATGAAAGTCTCCCACAACTAGGTCTTGGCCTGACCCACAGCTTTTCCTTTTTTTTATACACAAGGTTAAGCCAGCATTAGTCTGTTCAAGTCTAAGTATAGTACAGGCAGCAGAGGTCATCCACCGGTTTGTGCTTTCCCACCGTTACAGCCCTGTCCGGCTCCACACATTGTGCTTGGGGATGGTTTCTTCTTCTTCTGCCCTGAAATGCTGGTTTCATTTTACCAGTAGAGCTTCAGGTGTTTTCCAGGAACCAGGAAAAGAGCCAGCATCAGTGTTTGACATGGGAAGAGCAGAGCCCCAGAGAGCAACAGCACTATTGTTCTGCAGTAAGACAAAGCCCACGTGGAGCCTCCCTCTCTCTACCACCATTTTTATTGTGCCACGACATTTTCCTTGTTAACTGAAAGTCCACTGGGAACATTGTGTTTTAATGTTGTAATCTCAAAAATATGGGCAGAAGAACCAACTGCCTCTGGAGGCAGGGGCCGAAACACTGCAGCTCTTTTTTGGGGCAAAGATAATTATCCGTATTAAAACCAACCAGGTTACTTTTGTTTCTAAAACAGGTTCAGCCTGGATCAGGTCAATAAATATTGGAATATACATGTCTTTAAGGATATGTGGTGATCTCATCATGCAGCCTTACACATGAAGGAGGTGGCTTTGGATCTTACAGGAAAGAAGGATTTGAGAGAAAATGCTGCCCATTAAAGAGCAGAGCACTGTATTACCAGCAACACAGCGTGCAGTAGGAAGGTGAAAGCATGAACAATGAAAATGTCTTACACATGGAAATATACAACAGAGCTGTACACTTGTTTGTTACACGCTTTTAGTCCCCTGTAAAGCTGTGGTAATCATAGAGTCATAGAATGGGTTGGAAGAGACCTTTAAAGGTCATCTAGTCCAACCCCCGCCTGCAATGAGCAGGGACATCTTCAACTAGATCAGGTTGCTCAGAGGCCCATCCAGCCTGACATTGAATGTTTCCAGGGATTGGACATCTATCACCTCTCTGGGCAACCTGTGCCAGTGTTTCACCACCCTCATTGTAAAAAATTTCTGCCTTATATCTAGTCTAAATCTACCCTCTTTTAGTTTAAAACTATTACCCCTTATCCTATCGCAACAGGCCCTACTAAAAAGTCTGTCCCCATCGCTCTTATGAGGCCCCTTTAAGTATTGAAAGGCCACAATAAGGTCTCCCTGGAGCCTTCTGTTCTCCAGGCTGAGCAGCCCCAACTCTCTCAGCCTTTCTTCATAGGAGAGGTGTTCCAGCCCTCTGACCATTTTTGTGGCCCTCCTCTGAACTCACTCCAACAGGTCCATCTCTTTCCTGTGCTGAGGACTCCAGAGCTGGATGCAGTACTCCAGGTGGGGTCTCACCAGAGCGGAGTAGAAGGTAAGAATCACCTCCCCCAACCTACTGGCCATGTTTCTTTTGATGCAGCCCAGGATATGGTTGGCTTTCTGGGCTGTGAGCACACATTGCCAGCTCATGTCCCATTTTTCATCCACCAGTACCCCCAAGTCCTTCTCTGCAGGGCTGCTCTCAACCCCTTCATCCCTCAGCCTATATTGATACTGGAGATTGCCCTGACCCAGGTGCAGGACTTTACACTTGGCCTTGTTGAACCTCATGAGGTTCACATGGGCCCACTTCCTGAGCTTGTCCAGGTCCCTCTGAATGGCATCCCATCCCTCAGGTCTGTCAACCGTACCACTCACCTTGGTGTCATCTGCAAATTTGCTGAGGGTGTACTCAATCCCACTGTCTCTGTCATTGATGAAGATATTAAACAGTATTATTAAACAGAAATGGAGGTATGGGATCTATGCCTTCTACACAGTGTCCCCAGAGCAGCCCCTGGTGTTTGTCTGGCCATGCTCCCATGGCACAGAACTTATTTTCAAATGATTCAGCAGAAGTTTGGGCATTTCTTTTGTTTGAAAGAAAACACAAAGAAAAGAGAACAATTCAGAGGTTTACTTTTGCAGTGAGAACAAATTGGCAGCAGGCTAAGTGCACGGAGCAGTAATTACAGTAAGACACAGAGCTTCTGTGCTAATGATCCCTTAAATTAAATTCCCATGTGACCTAATATAGGGCCAGGCATGCAGTTTCTGTGTTTGGTTGCTGCCCTCTCTTGGCAGCGTGACCGATGTCCAGGAGAGAAAACAGAATGAAGGTTGTCAAGAAGAGAAAGCAGTAAACCACACTCACTCAGAGAATATGAGAGAAAGACTGTTGTTCTAAAGAAAAATGCAATCTTTTTCCACATTGGCAAATTAAGCCCGATCTGCTGTCTTTTCTAAAACAAGGCTCATTGACTCAGTATGTGTGTGAGAGGGAGAATTAATCTGGGTGAGGAAACTGTACGTCACAGATAAACATCACCCATTCCTATACATCATTATATACATCTACCAACTACCGTACCCCTCCTTGCCCATGAAAGCAATTTTCTGAAAAAGTGTGATTTTTTGTTTTTCAGTCCCTACAAGAATACTTGGCTTGACTTCTAAGGCATTGTCTCACTTTCCTTCTACAAAGATTTCTATCTGTAATGTCAGAGAGGCTGAAAGAGAACTGGATCCTGTGAGCAATGGTAATCCTTTGTGGGAAATATGAGCTCCGCCTTTCAGGACAAGTCTCCTTCCAGCTCAAGAAGGGGAGCCTGTGTCATTCAGGATCCTATATGCAAAGTAAAGAAATGCATCCCACATAGCAACTTACTATCAACTCTGTGTATAAATTCACATAGCTTACTATAAGCCTGTGTGTTCACAGGCCATGCATGCAGGGCATTTGTTCTCTAGGAAGCTGCAAACAAGCAGCCATCTGATTACTCAATGAGCCATTGAGTAAAAATCTCATTTTGTTTCTGTTTTTTCAACATTGTCCTGGTTTTGGCTGGGACAGAGTTAATTTCCTTCTTAGTAACTGGTGTTTTGGATGTAGTGTGAGAATAATGTTGATGATAACACGCTGATGTTTTAGTTGTTGGTAAGTAGTGCTTAAGTTAAGGATTTTTCAGTTTCCCATGCTCTGCCAGCAAGCAGGTGTGCAAGAAGCTGGGAGGGAGCATGGCCAGGACAGCTGACCCGAACTAGCCAAAGGGATATTCCATACCATAGAATGTCATGCCCAGTATATAAACAGGGGGAAGTTGGTTGGGAGGGGTGGATTGCTGCTCTGGCATCATTCAGCAGGTGGTGAGCAATTGCATTGTGCATCACTTATCTTTTCTTGGGTTTTATTTATCTTTTGTTTGTTGTATTTCATTACAATTATTACTATTATATATTATTATTATAGTAGTAGTAGTAGTAGTTAGTAGTTTATTTTATTTTACTTTAGTCATTAAACTGTTCTTATCTCAACCCAGGAGTTTTACCTTCTTTTTTCCTCCTCCCCATGCCACTGGGAGGGGGAAGTGGCTGCATGGTGCTTAGTTGCCGGCTGGTGTTAAACTGCAACAGGAATGCTTTTTCACGTGCAAACCTTCAGTGTCTGCCTTATTCAATATCTCACCTACACACAAAAACCCACAAATTACCTTTTCTGTCTACACATACCTAACACCTGGCTTATGCTGCTTGCTTGTACCAGCGTGTGTCTTTGCGCTGGTACTCAGAGCTCATCTTTTGGGTACTTCCTGCCCTTCTTTTTCCCTGAGTCCTCCCTGCCTCCATGCAGATGAATGCTCTCACACATGGTGACAGGCGGGAGCAAGTTACATTAGTCCATTAGGAGGCCAAGTGCAGAGACAGTCTGTGAAGGAAAAGTGACAGACACAGCGAGGCCTCCCAAAAAGCAAAAGCAGAAACACCAGAAACATCACATGAGTAGCTCAGCCTGTGCTTCTCCAGCAGTGATTACAATTGATGGAGATAGATAGTGCGAAGGAGCCACAAAGGACTGAATGTGACAGCAGCATTACTTGGACAGGTGCGGCTCAGATAAACGAAAGGGAAAATGAGTCTCCATTTTCTTTTCCAGGAATGACAGGATGTAAAAGTGTTTATAGAAGCAGCAAGGAAACTTGCTGCAGAAGAGCAGCCAAAAATTGTAGTATTACTACCAGAAGAAGGGACTTAGATGGTGACATTAGAAATGCTGATGTCGAGTTTCGAGGAACAGCAACTGATCAGAGTCTATTCGTAGAAGTTACCAGCAGTAACACCCCTCACACAGGACCTGTAACTAGCCTTGGTCAAGGAGCACAAGCATAATCCTCCAGTCAACTACTTTTCCCAGGACATCCTTCCTAGAGTATCCAGAGACCACTGTTGACAATAAGGCTGCCAAAGAGGCTTGTCAACAGATGCTGCTGGTTTGATTCACCAGGGAAAATAACGTGGCATGTTTTACACCCAACACTTATAAAAAGTAAAGAAAGTAGAGTATTGCTAGTATGTAACTTTTAAGGTTTCTCAGAAGAGTGCTTGGAAGTTGGAGTTTCATAAAGCCATCCTATATGTTAAATATATCCACAGAATATTTCAAAGTTGTGTTTAAAATAAATGTAAAAACAACAAGAGAATGTGTCACTTGCTCTCTTTAAAAGGTGTTTCTCTTCTACCCCCACTTATAAATGGAATAACATTGTTCAGAGAGCCAAAACTGACTCTCCTCCTCCCTAGAGGAGAGGTGGAGGTAGGAGGGTGGGCTGTAGCACTGACTCTACTTGTGCCTGCTTCCAGCTGCACAGGTGTGACCCCTGGCAGCATTTCCCTCTGGTTAACCTGGGGCAGGTTTGAATGTTAATTTGCCATTGGCTTTAATAGGGTGCTCACTAGCACTTCTGTGATTTGGCGTCTTAACCCCGTGCTCATGTTTTGCATCCCGTTGCGATTCAGGATGAGCGCACAGATGCTTGAGCACCAGGAGCCTCACGCACAGCCAAGATCTGCAGAGGAGGGAACAGCAAACTGGCTAGCCCTTCCCTAGGCCTCTGTGGGCCTGACCTCCACAGCATCCTTTGTCGTGTTCCCGTGGTGGGACCGCTCTCCAAAGAGCTCTTTCCCTCCAGCTGCTCGTCTGTGAGCATGCTCTCACAAGAAAGTCTTTAGTTTGCCTCAACATTTTACTAGGCACATAGGTAAACCCTGAGGCAGGAGTCAGCCCAGAAGGGCCAGCAAAAGGGAGCCTGGGGTTTTCAGCAGCTGCTTGGCAGTCTGGACTTGGATCTGACATCTTCCTCTCCCTGGCTCTCCCTGACACCAGGCATGACTTCCCGCCTCCCTGCTGCTCTGCACCACAAACATGTGGTACTCACACAGCAGAGATGTGGGCACTGAGCAGATGTCTCTGGAGGGACACCAGGGCCATTGCCAGTGAGACCTTGCTCCTGAGGTCCCTCCTCTAGGATCCTCATTGCAGCATGTCTCCAATCTCTATGGGGAGGCGGGTGCTGAGTCCTACCCCCTCCCTCCCCACGGCATGGGCAGCGCTGTGGGGTGCCTTGGAGACGGGCAGCTGGGCATACACTGGGAGCAGGAGACCATGGGCTGGGGAGGGGTCCCTCTCAGGCACAGCAGTGACAGGTCCTTTGGGGAGGGAGGTCAGCAGGAGGCTCAGGCCATTCAATTAGGGTTGGGGTTTTTTTAGCATATCCCACATTAACTAAAGCATCCCACAAATAGGTGAAAATTGTCATAGACTCCAGCACTGCTGGTTTCTGTGCCGACCAAGAGACTCTTCCTCTCCACGGAGTTTTGCTCTGAACCGAAGGTGAGTGGCTGGATCATCCTTTGCTGCCCATGCAATAACAGCTCAGCTTCAGTCTTCTGTTGTCCACAATGTGTCATTCAAGCAGTCACCAGGCACACGGATCCTCTCTTTTCTCTGGCCAGCTGGGCACCTCTGACAGCATGGTGCCAAGTGCAGGGTGACAGGCATGGGGCTGGCCAGCAGTGTTAGAAATACTCTCTAACCAACAACTTCTCTGTCTTCATTTGAGATGCCACCATGGGCATGCAGAGAACATCCCAGAGCTGCAGGTGGGCAGATAATGGTCTTTGCAGGGTTTGGGTGGCTCTATCCTGCTGCAGACTTTTCAAGTGCCATTTTGCAGTTGCCATAACCAAACTCATCCATTCTGGTTTTGTTCCTTCTGGGTAGCTGAGTGTTCATGAACACACAGAGGTTTTTCCCCTGTAAACTGACATGAGAAGGCAAAATACTCACCAGCATTGCTCCCAAGCCTGCTAGCCAGCCCTGCAGGCTGGAGCTGTGGCTGCAGGTGAGGAGAAACTGGGAGTATTTCCCTCCTCTGTGGAATTAGCTGCTCCTCAGCATGTTCAGGGGTGCCTCTACAACAGCCTTCAGAGTCTGAGCTGCTCGTTGTCTCTGGTCCCTGGAAGTCCAAGGCAGAGCACCTGGAGTATTAGAAATACCTCCAAACCGAAGAATGACACCAAGTTCCCTCAAAATCAGAAAAAATGGCAAAGTCAATATATGATACAGTGTACAGTACAATGCATTAATGGTCTTTTAATGGATTTGGCAAAACTGTACTGAATCCTGTAAAATGCTGAATATATGGTTAATAAATACAAAGCCACGGATGAACAAAGTTCAGAATCTGTTACCTGTCTGAGTTGAAGAAACACGTGGGAAATGGGAATCAGCCCTGAAGCAATGAAAAGATTCTTATTGGTTTAAGTGCTGACTGGAGTAAGCCTGCCTGCTACAAAGTGGTATTATCCATGTGGCTTGTGATGAGAAAAGTGCATTAAGGAAAGAACTTATCTCTGAACAAGATTTGTATTTAATTCATCTACACATACAACAACAGAGACGTACGATGCCATATGTGTACAATACGAAAAATAAAATCAAGGAAAAGTGAAATTGTTCAGAGTAACACACCTGCAGTAAAAATTTTGTCGTTAAGACATCAGAATTCAAGCAGTGTTTGAAGACATGCATACACACGCACACACACAAATCAATACATTTCCACAGCGGTAGGTATCTGTTCTTGCCAATACTGGCACAAGTTTCACATTTGCTGAACAGCAGCACCACCGTGTGACACACGTATGTAATACTCTATAGGGTTACACGCCTATGTATTAATGCTGTGCTTGCCAGGTGGGGACACAGCTGCTGGGGTTTGCACAGGTCACACGAGCTGCAGACCCCTTCCCAAATCATTCTGTTGGCAGTTACTTCAGCTTTACCCTGTTTCATTTGCACTTAATTGAAACACAGACAGCTGGTCCAGCAATCAATCAGCTCCCAGAGCACCAGCCCAGGGAGGGGCTGGGAACTGGGCTCCAGATCTGGTCATTCTGGTTTGTTTTGGAAGGACTGCTTGTCGGGTCCCAGAAAGGACCATCCTGGACAACCGCTTCTGGGATGGCCGATATTCGGAATACCCTTGGGCTAAATTAAGGTGAAACAACACCAAATGATCGGTTAAACATTTATTTATGGCAGAAGCTATTTGAACCATTATGACAAAACTATTCAAACCTGCAATTTTACAGCCCTACAAATTATTAGAACATTCAATTTTACAACCTGCAACCTTATAAACCTTTAACCTTATAAAGGAGAATGTACAAGAGAGAGGAAAAGAGAGGCAGAAAGGTAGAGAAATAGAGGGAAGATCCAGGTCACCACCCTGGGTTCCAGTGATGTCTCTGGCCCGCTTCCGTCGGACGGTGGGTGCACACGTGGCTTCTCAGATTGGCGCTATTTATAACCCAGTCCCTGCCTCCAGTCTCACTTCATATGCTAATTATCTTGCATGCGTGGTCTGTTGTTCTGGTACCTTCTAGAAAGGGGTTGGGGGGAGGCTTCTAGTGGTTTCGATCCCCCCTCCCCTCTGTCAGAAACATATGTGTAAAGCTGTCTCAAACTTATTCTTTAAATAGTCACCCAAGGTAAGAAAATCGGCCCTAGAAAAGTGCTGCCCTGCCTCTGCAAGATCCCCTTTTCTAACTGCTCCTTATCTCGTTAATGGGTCGACATTCTTTTTGGACATTGACTCTTTCGTTTCAGTCTCTCACACTGCTTCTGTCATTACTGGTACCCTGCTGGTGTACTAACTCTTAGCGTTAGAGTTAGACTCATCTGTCTTCCTTGCTGGGGCTGAGGAGAAATACAGAAGAAAAGCAACCTGTACGTGCCATCAATGAGGCAAAGCCATGGGGTTTTTAAAGTTTAAGGAACGATGTCAGCATAGGCTCTGAGCAACAGATAGGAAAACTGTACATGGAAATACTGTTAGGCAGTCTTTAACACACTCCCTGTTCATTAAGAAGGGAGTACATGCATTATCCTGCACATCCGCCCAGCTTGGAGCATGCCATCAGCTCTCCAGAATAATAAATAGTAGCAATAACAGCAAATACTGCAAGAAAATAGCAGTTGGACAGAAAGGAGGCTGTGGGTGATGACAGAGCAAAGGGCAGAGATCTGTGGGTTGAACTTACCCTTGACAAGGTAATGAAACTGTTTAGTTTCAGTCTGAAATGCAGGAGTCTGATATCATTGGCAGTTTCCTGGGATTTCTTCTCCTTTCAAAATGAAGGCAGCCCTCATATTTTATAGGCTTTTGGGCCTGACACCAGCATCTAAGCAGATGAAAATAAAGACGACTGCTGCCACACTCCCTGGTACCAATAACTCTCCAAAAGGTCATATTTTCTGTCACCACTTTCAGGATGGACTGTGAGACAGGATGCAAATGCTCAAACGTGGACAGGGAGTGCTAAACTTAGGCATGTAGTGTTGAACACTGACACTTGGTGTACTTTGGGTGCCCCAGGGTATCCTGTTGGGCCCATCAGTTCAGAAGGGCCCAGGTTCTGCTGTAGGTCTTGTGTCACATTTGCTGGCCTCCAGTGAATGGCTTGTCTATGCAAAGGTGTCTGAGGTGTGTCACCTGGGTGCAGTCCTGAGCCTTGGGGTTTCTGGGGTTTACTTGCTCTGCCACAGTTCCTGGCGTTTCATCACCCTGTGTCCTTGTGTGGGATGAACAGAGGAGCGCTTCCTTACCTCATGGAGGTCCTGGGAGCAGGAGCACACTCAGATACTCACAAAGATGCTCAGGTGTGAAAGTTGGTACACTTCCGATAGCCCTGACAGAGATATTTCATGACATTATTTCCAATTGGTAGCATGCTCTTGTGGTAGTGCTGAGGACAGACACAGCTCCTCTCCCAAGGAGCTCACAATCTATCAAAACAAATGATAGATGGATGAAAACCATCCCAATACAGTTGCCAAGATGAATGAAGTACCTTAGGGAATCCTCTTTTCCATGTTATTTACTCAAGTCATTTATTTGGATGTTTGTTCTATTAATTCATTCAGCTTTCATACAGTGCTTAGTGTTTTATAGCTGTTAACTAGCTATCCTTGCAGTATCACACTGAAGCTGTTAAATGCGATCATCCTCATGTTAGGAACTGGAAAGCTGGCAGAGAGGTTGAATCTTCTCAAAGTCTCACAGTGAGACAATGAAAGATTTCCTGTAAGGTTAAAAGACAAGACTTTATTCCTTTCTGCCCTGCTTTCAGGCTCCAAATAAGCACAGCTATTTGCAGTAGCTGTCTCTATTTATCATGTACTTTTACTTTCTTAAAATGTGTAGAATTGAAGCACATACTTAATGTTAAACTAGGTATGTGTTTCCTTTCCAGACCAGAGTTACCAAATCAGATTCTGATCTTGCCCAGCCACAGGCACCCAGGACTGCTCCGTGTCCCTGTGAGCTTTGGTGGCCATTCCCTCAAATTGTGTGTGCTTGTTGTCTTCAGTGTGCCACGCTGGCCAGGCTGCTCCGGAGCTGGGACACTGTCTGTTCCTCACAATAAGCCCTTCCCAGCAGGGACACACGCTGTTATCTTGACCTGGGGTTATTTTGTGCACAGCCCTAACCTCTGCCCCTTTGTCCTGGTTTTGGCTGAGATAGAGTTAATTTTCTTCTTAGTAGCTGGTACAGTGCTGTGTTTTGGATTTCGTGTGAGAATAATGTTGATAACATGCTGAGGTTTTAGCTGTTGCTGAGTAGCACTTATCTTAAGTCAAGGATGTTTTCAGTTTCCCATGCTCTGCCAGCAAGCAGGTGTGCAAGAAGCTGGGAGGGAGCAGAGCCGGGGCAGCTGACCTGAACTAGCCAAAGAGAACGTCATGCTCAGTATATAAACTGGGGGGAGCTGGCCGGGAGGGGTGGATCGCTGCTCGGACATTGGTGAGCGGGTGGTGAGCAATTGCATTGTGCATCACTTGTCTTGGGTTTTATTTCTCTCTTTTTTTTTTAAATTTTTATTTCCTTTTCATTAAAATTATTATTATTATATTTTTATTATCATTAGTATTATATTTCATTTTACTTTAGTTATTAAACTGTTCTTATCTCAACCCACGAGTTTCACTTTTTTCCCCAGTCCTCCTCCCCATCCCACTGGGAGCGGGGAGGGGTGAGCAACTGCGTGGTACTGAGTTGCTGGCTGGGGTCAAACCACAACACCCCTCCTGCACACTGCCTGTCCCTGGTGCAAAGTCCACACAGGCTGCAGTGCTGCCTATAGCCTGCCTGCAAGAGCACATGGTCAGGGGAAAGATCAACAGGCAACACTGTTCCTGTACAAGATACTTCACATACCTACCACATACCCCCCCATCACCCTGCTCCCTGTAGCCATTCCCTATCCTTGCCATGGAGAGGGAAATCCCTGGTCCTACCTGCCATTGTGCCTTCTCACAGGACAGCCAACATCTGATGTAAAAAAAATCCAGTTTAAAGCAATCTGGGTCATACCATGTTAACAGGGTTGGGTTTTTTGGGTTGTGCAGAAGGGATGCTGATGGCTTATGAGCCATCCCTTACAAAATTCCCAGTCCTCCACCTGCAATTCCTTACACAGCCCTCTTCCGCCTGTGTAACCTTTCTGCTCTGGTCACTTTGTTCAGGCAGCCTTATCCTATTTAGAGACACCCTGAAGGCAGGATACATATAAGGAGGACATCAAACTGTGAGAGTGTGTCCTCAGGAGGGCGACCAAGATGGTGAAAGGTCTTGAGGGCAAGACTTAGGAGGAGCGGCTGAGGTCACTCGGCTTGTTCAGCTTGGAGAAGAGAAGGCTGAGGGGTGACCTCATGGCAGTCTACAACTGCCTCAGGGCGGGTAGCGGAGGGGGAGGTGCTGATCTCCTCTCTCTGGTGACCAGCGACAGGACACCGGGAAATGGAATGAAGCTGTGTCGGGAAGTTCAGATTGGACATTGGGAAAAGATTCTTCACTGAGAGGGTGATCGGTCACTGGAACAGGCTCCCCAGGGAGGTGTTCATGGCACCAGGCCTGTCAGAGTTCAAGGAGAGTCTGGACGACACTCTTAGGCATATGGTTTAGTTTTAGGTAGTTCTGTGAGGAGCAGGGTGAGGTGAGGAGCACTTGATGATCCTTATGGGTGCCTTCCAACTTCAGATATTCTATGATTCTATGATTCTATGACTACTTAAAGCACAAAGAAAGTATTTATTAATTAATATGCAGAAAAGATAGCTTTTTTAACAAGCTGTTAACAGGCTTTTTTAACAAGCTTTTGTAACAAGCTGCTAGGTGAAGCATTAATATGCTCGCTCCCTTGAGCAGATCTGCAATGCTCCATGAAAACCGAACTTCTTGGGTGTAGAAGTTTGGCCTGTCAGTGGGAGGAAGCTTTCACAGAGGAAAGAGGGGTTAATGGAAATGGTTTTATGTTTCACCGAAACTTGCCTAGCTCCCTCCTCTGATTTTACCCCCCTCTTGTCTTCTTAAAGAGTATGTGAGGTTGCTCCCCAGGGCTAAGTGACCAATAAGAAATCCACTCTCCCCTTTCTGAGAGCTGTACAGTTTATTGCATCCCATGCTTTCCTGGTGCTCAATCTGCATACATGCTAGACTATTTGAAGCATATCTGTCAAAGGAATAGCCCTGGTAGAGAAGACCTAATGGGGACTGGAAATTTGACCTTGGCTGGTAGAAGAACACGGAGAAACTTATCTTTACAACCAATCACTCAGAAGGTCCCTCTTCCGTGAAATTCTCTGTTTCCTTTAGCTGTTTTCCAAGGCTCCCTCTGGCGAGTAGCAGAACATGGAGTTAAGTGAGTCCTCAGTAGCAGAAACATCAGCTATATAGAAGAGTGGTCCAGAGAAGTCAGAAAGCTTTGAGTAATGTTTGGGTGTGCTAATACAGTCTCTTTTAGGGTTTAGGTAAGGAGGTTAAGGATTGCTTTATTCTGAACCACAATGGAAGTTGTTGCATAAGATGAGATGTCTCTTGATGCAGTGTCTTGGGAAGGTTTCGTAGGTGTCCTCTATTTTTCTTCCCACATCCAAAGTCAGAAATAGTGACTCCCACCACAGCTTGTTCTCTCAACAGAGAGAAGCAATCAGTGCACAACCTGATTAATTTATACCAAGGTTGATGGATTGACTGATAAGTTACTGCTAAGGGCACACTGTGGATAAGAAGGATTTGACAAAAATAGATGTTATGGATGAAGCAAGAATTTGCGGGTAAGTGACATCCCTGAAAATTCTCCATACTTGGTGCCATGTGGAAACAACTGGCAATGACAATGCTTACCTGCCCCATTTAGGGCTTTTGTGCAGGTTATACCATTATTTCCTTTTAATGAACATTCTGGAGGAAAGTAACCATTGCCAAGCAGAGTCGACAGACGGTTTAGACAGATTACTGGATGACGGGGAGGAAGTAATCTTCAGGGAACTGCATGCCATTAAAGGTTTGCTTTTAACAAGCATTCAGTAGGATCACTGCCTTAGATGAGTTGACTGTGGTAGTTTGCAGGAAACACATTAATTAGTTTTAAAATATTTATAGTTTGTATGTCATTTAGGCTTACAATATTAAGAAAATGCATCTCAGCATGTGGATTCATATTGCAAAGCGTTCAGGGGCAGCACTGACATAAGGTTTGGCCTGTTTCCCCTGTCCCTAGCCACTGGATCCTGTCTCCAGGCTAAGGCAGGATTTATGCCGCTTCTCAGCTGTGTCAGTGCAACTGTTTGTGTGACTGTGGTATGAACTAAAGCAGGGAACTTCATCTGAAGTAGAATAGTCATTAATTTTGGCAGTAACACTGGAGACAGAAATCCAGCTTTTTAGCATGGCTGAATACGAACATGCTCTGTAGATCAGTAACAGAAGCACCACTAAGGGATACAAGCACCATCTCTGACCCCTTTTGAACTCCAGTTTCCAAACTATCATTTAGGAAGTTTCAAGCATAGTAAGGGAAACACTGGTTTCTCCATATTCAAAGCAAAAAGAGAAGAAATCTGGGTAACTTATGTGACAAAGACGTGCACACTGTTATTGTCTCCAGCTTGCAGTGCTTTTGTGGCAAGAAACTTTCTGAAGCTGTACAATATTTCATGTTTATTTACAGTGAGGCCTGTACTGATTAGTATAGACTTTTGAATTCAATCAACTGAAGTGCTAAAACTGTGCTCAAGAGAAATGCCTTTTGCTTAAGTTTAATAGCATTTCTGGTAGGGAAAAATCAATGCCAAACAAAGAAACTGTCTGTGTCAGCCTTATCTAAATTTGTTTGATCACGCTGTAACACGTATTTGAAAAGCACTTTCAAGATGTAGAAGGAGAGTAAAGGTTAAGTATCAGCAACAATGGGCAAATGCAGCTGGTAACGTCATACATAGTTAATGATATTATATGGGTGTCATGCTCTTCCAAAGTTATTACTGCAGTTTTGTCTTCAAAACACTGTGGAGAATTTGTGATAGGCTTGACACAAAATGTCACTGAAAACGAAAAAGAGAAATTACAGTTCTGAATGTGATGATGGAAGTGCTTGCAGACTAGTATTGTCTGTCCAAATCAATAGAAGAGAGCAAATGATACATTTTTGCTGGCTTTTTTTCATACTGAATTAGTCACAGGCAAGCTTGGAAAAGCTTTACAGCTAGGAAAAAACCCAACACACTGAAATGAAAAGAAATGAGCACACAGGAGTCTCAGAGAGAACAGTAGAGGGACCACTGGGAATTCCAAAATATCAGCCTTCTGCCATAGTGGTTACGCTGCTCAAATGGCAGATATGGACTAGCTTTTTCTGATCCCGATGAGGACACTGAAGGCAAAGTGAAGCTAGTCGCTTAATATGCCTAGTGCCTCTTGTCATAACATGAATGAGATTGCTGTGTGAATGTTTGATTCACACATGATTTCGGATTCATTTTTACTTATAAATGCCTTCCACATTTCCATAATCTGCAACAAACCAGTCCTAAATAATGAGAGGTGAAAGCAGATCTCTATGGAGTAAGGGGCATATTTCATCCCTCTCTAAGGATGGCTTCCCATGCGGAGGGGTGAAGGAATATGGCAGAAATCCTTCCAAACTGCTGGCCATCCTTCTCCTTGGGCTTTGTGTCATCCTCTGGGTCCCTGAAGAGGTTCCTGCTCCTATGACACACTGTAGAAGGAGGTCACACCAGCTGCTTTGCAATGGGACCCACAGGAGGCAGAATATGCATGGACAGGAAGGGATACCCTGCAGATCTCCCTGCTGCCTAAGCCTTTCCAGCCCTTTCCCCAGAGCTTAAGTGCTTCCCACCTCAGCTGAGTCTTACTTTCTCACCAAGCTTATGATTTGCCCACTTTCCCACCCACCATACCCTGCCCACCTGGCTTCCAGCCTGGCAGCATCCCTGGCCACCACCCCATCACAGTGAGCTTTGCTTCCACCAGAACCTTGGCCATGGTGACAAGGCCAGTAGCTCATGTGCAGGGGAGAGAGGGCCCACCGTGGCTGGGTGTGTCCTGTAGGCGCTTGCTTCCTCACCTTGGAAAGGTTTAGTGGAATATGCTGTAGTGTAACGTAGCATAGGACAACACAACACCTGTGCCACCAGCTTCAGTGCTACTAGCTGCTACACATCATCTGTGTCCCAAAGGCATGCATGAGAGGAAATCCAGATCATGAGTCTCCTGCCCCTCTCTTTATGCAAGGGGTGGGGGAAGACTAACTTCTTCAGCACACCTGGCTTTGGTGTTCAGGTTTTCTCCCCTTACTCCTCCTGACTTTACTCCCCGACCGGTAACTCCTGAGTCAGTCTTTGGCTAGTTCCCTTTCCATTCCTTCATAGAAGTGGGGCAGCCTCAGTCCCCCTGCTTTCTCATGCTGTCTCCTTTTGGTGGCTGCAATTTGGCAGCAGAAGCTTGTTTGTATGCTTTCTTCCATCTTTGGCATCGTGCTAAGCCCACCTGAAACCTTAGCTCCACGTTACACCTCTGATTCTTGGGAGGCATTTAAGCATCATTACCTCTACTTTTCCTACCATTAATAATCTGATTTTTCTAATCAGTTTAGGATGGAACATGATTTGCTTTATGTATTAAATAGGTTTTAAATGCTATTATCATAGTAAGAAACTTAAGTCTAGTGATTAAGGCAAATAAATTCCTTTGGTAGTTGCTTTTAATCTCACCAAGTCAAACTGTAAAGCTATCATGGGAAGTTATTTGCTAGTTAATGTGGAATTACTTCAGAAAGAAACTCCAGACTTTACTAGTACTCCATCTGACAACTCCTTGGTCTTCTCACGTCATTTGCAATGCTTTATAAATGCAACTTGTCATCGCTCCCTGACCCTGCTTAACCATCGGACACCTGAACTCTTGCAAAAGTTGTTCCTCCAAGGACAGTGTGGAACAAACTTGTGCTCTGCTTCCCTCATAGACTTCTGATTCTGTAAATATGTACTTCCATAACTTCACACAGGCCTGTAGTCTTTCTGAAGCCAAAGGATTTGCCTATTCATGAATATAAAGCTATACATGTGCATGAATGTTCACAGACTGAGGGAATTCAAATCTGATCTGTAAAAGGTTCATGTAGTGAGTTGTCGATTCACTTCAACGTCATGAAGTCCTTCAGGATAACAAATTGACCGGTCTGTAGATTTGCAGGCCTCCTGTAAATACCTAGGGACATAATTATTTTTATTATTGTGAGAGAACCTTTTGAAATTAGTGGAATTGTTCAGAGTAGTAAAATAAATACATACATAAGGCCCCATAAGTAAATTTCAAATGGTTTTCTGAGTTTGTTGTGTCTCTGCTCTTTTGTACTGTAATTTTTTTTTTACTACTAATAGGTCTTTTAATAGAAAAGTGATTGAAATAAGAGAGGAGAAATAGAGCACAACAGTATGTGAAACAACCTTTGAACTTTCTGTAATGAAGAATTTTAAATTTATGGAGTGCCTTTAGTGCATCAACTTGCAAATGCTGATTCTTATTAGCAAGGTTACAAATATACATGTACTGAAATGATTAGAGGATCAGAATCTATTTTTTAAAACTTTTTTTCTAAAATAGAACACACACATTTTATAGCTTGTGTACAAGGTGCTGGGTGCACTTTGGGGTTAAGCTGTCTGATTGGCTTTCTGAAAACTGTTAAAACACTGTAGACGTGGCTGTAACAGTAGACAACTGTTATTTCAGTGGCACTGCATGGTCTGAACTTTGGAAAATTTAGACTCACTTTGCCTCGACTGTACGTCACCATTATTTGCTATGTATCAGAAATTATTTAAATTTCTTTAATGTAGCCCATTGTAACACTATAGTAATGCCATTCTCACTACTGTGTTTCTATGGGTTGTTCTAGTTCCTTGGACCTAGACTTGTGTGGGAGCCGCTCTCCTAAGACTAAAAGCAGCAATCAAAAATCAAATATGTATCTATCATCTGGTCTGTTTACAGAGAACTAGGAGCACTGGTGGCATTTAGGAAACTTGGAGGGATTTTGAAAGAACAACACCTCTGGGGAGCTGAGTTGCTCTTCATTCTGCAATGTGACAGTCTTGTAATTTTTTTCTTTCCTTCCAAAAGAGAGGGATACAGAGGCAAGTTCGGTAAGTTTTCTTTGACTTTTCCCATAGTGGTGTTGGTTGTTTTTTTTGAAAACTGGAAACATTTGATCATGAGGAATCTTAGTAATTAAATGCAGAGTAGTATCCCAAGGGAAGTTTAAAAGGTACCTACAACACTGGAATACATACAGTGTGGAACAGTCCTAAGATGACTGAGAAATTAAATAAATTCTGTAATAGCTGTCTTTTTATGCTATGGTTTTCTTATTTTTTTGACAATTGACGTTACTTTTATTTATTTCAAGAAGAGCCTGAAACAAAAGACATTCTGCACAGAGATTAACTGAGCATCCTATTAGCGTCACTGGAGGTAAGCATGTTAACTCCACTGTTTTTCTTGAACTAAGAAGAATGATATATATGTAGCAGAGTAACACAAACTCACAGCACAAAGAAAAATCTTAGTTAAAACCTGAAATGGCACTTCCGCTATGACAAGTTGAGCTTAGACTTAGGAATGTAAGACCATTCAATATGACATTATCCCTGCATGACATAGGCATGAAAGGAAGGGGAAGAAAAAACCCCAAAACTAACCATGGAGTATCCTGTTTTCTTTTATTAGCATGTTCAAATCTTGTATTTGTAGAGTTAATTTTGCTTATCAAGAATTTTTTTTTAAATTTATTCTTTTTTATTCCTAGATAAGGTTTCTGAAAATTGAAATAGTGTAAGTGCATATAGGTCATAAAGGCTTTACAGAGTCATTGCACAAGTATAGCAATACAAACTTACTTTGCTTTTACCTTATTATAGCAGTGAAGATCTTAATTCTTTAGCATGTAAATATCTATCCATCTATCTGTATAGAAATTTAAATAAATACTTACGATGTTTAAATTTTTGAATAAGAAAAGAACAGCATTTTGATTTTGGCCATTTTAGGTTGAGAGATCATTACGGTGCCTGAGGTGAAACAAAAGTACGTTTAGCAATATAGTACAATCTTTGACAAGAAAAAAAATCTTTAAATTAATTTGCTTTTAGCTTAGGTTATATATATATATATTTAAAAAAAAATTAATTTTTTTTCCTTTTAGTGTAGGCTGAGTTTGATTCCTCATCAGGACAATGAGAAAATCAGAAAATGCAGGTTAACTGTCCTTTTCTGTGGTAATATTATTCCTCCTACTTTTCTTCTAGCTGCAGCTAGATAAGTTGGTAGTTTATATCTCAGAGACTTCTGCGTTTTGGTATATTTATGTTAAATTTATTAGCAGTAACTCCTGCTAACTGGTACACAGTACACTCTTGTGCACACTGCACAGTATTTATGCAGTGCATCAGTCAGCACTCTATTTGCTCCAATTATTTATATTTTGATTTGCTTTCTGGTATAAAATCAATAAGGAAATGAAAAGTCACTATAAAATAGATGTATTCGACCAAAGAACCTTACATTGGAAAATATGTGACTGAGTAATTTTCATCTCTCCTGGCACTTAAAGTTTTTATTGTGACGTTGGTTACCTCCTTTATTCCTTTGTACCTTTCTAGTCACTTTCTAACTTTTACCTTTTGATGATAGCTATCTATTTCCGTGTTTGCCAAGTTGGAAACTTAAAAAAAATCCTCATATCTGCTTTTATGCTCATTTGTAATTTCGTTGGTCTTTTACTATTTTCCACTTCTACATTTTTGGAGGAATAGAGGCAGTTAATTCTCTTTCCTTTGATGACCCTCAGATTCACTCATGTTTTTCTGCCTAAATTTTTTCTTTCAGTCAATTCCACTCACTATTTTCCTCAGTGATCGAGATATTTTTTCTAAGGAACAAGTACAGCCATTACCAGTTGAGTGTCTCCTTATTTATTCCCATTGAATGTGATGAAGACATAACTGCTCCTCCCTATGCAACTACCATCTTATAGTCCTAGCCATCATGGTGAAATCCAGAATGTTTGGAAGCATCATCCTCCCCCGGACCCCCAGAACTTAATGATTTTTTTTTTAAACTTTAAGGTTTTTACAACTTTTATTTGTTGATCATTAAAATTACTATTTTAATCATCCAATAGAGAAACTGGGATCAAGTCAGAGTTCTTTTACACACTCACTTCCAAAGGAATCCTGTCATACTAGGCAGAATCCTGAAAACAAACCCAAACAGCACTTAGTACAGCTCTGACTGATGATCACTGACTGCCTGCAAATACTCCCCACATTATTGAAAGCACTCATGCCCAAACCACAGATGCATTTGTCAAGGGCACACAGTGCAGAAGTGTGTATTATCCATTTGCTTCTCCTAGCACACTCATCACAGCAACTTGTCAGCATCTCTCAAGGTAAATGGCCAAGTATTTTCTCCCACAGTTGGCTACCCCATAGCCAGTGAACAGACTTTTGGACTGTGCTATTCATGTGCAGCCTCTGGCCAAAAAAGGATGGCTCTGGGTTTCTGTGGTAACCTTACCAGAGTGCTTATTTGTATGTGATAGTTAAAGCTTCTGTAAGCCTAAGTAGTTTAAAACCTTTGAAGTACCAAAAGCTTGTATAGTGGTTATTTATGTTAGTATCTATTTCTGTTTATTTTCTAATTTTAAAAGGGTGATGTTCACACATTGACAGTGTCTTGACACTATAAGGAGTTGCCTTGACATTGTGTACCTTTATAATTAGCCATAATACCTTCCCTTACTAGATGTGAACTGACAGATTCTCCTGGTTCCTGAAGTTGTAACGCAATGTCATCCAAGTGCTTTAA
The DNA here is from genome assembly GCF_018139145.2 of Gymnogyps californianus. Classification (NCBI taxonomy): domain Eukaryota; kingdom Metazoa; phylum Chordata; class Aves; order Accipitriformes; family Cathartidae; genus Gymnogyps; species Gymnogyps californianus. The sequence continues at coordinate 23,326,654 of NC_059500.1, forward strand.
GAATATTTCATTAAGTTAAAAGAGTATTGTTCTGAAAAGAAAAAAGCAAATCCCCAAACCAGACTGAGAAGTAGAGACTGCACTTGTAGGACAATAATTGCAATGTTTCTCCAAACTGAAAATACTTAGCCATTGTCAAAAAAGAATATTAAAATACCAAGAAGTCTGTGTTAATTGTCAGTTACTGTTAAATTTTTAAAGAGATTTAACTTTTAAAAATGCCTCAATCCCAAATGCTTTTCTATTTGGGAGAGGATAACCTTACAGGGTTGCTCAAGGATACTTTTCAGGAATGGCCTTTTCAAAGGATAAGAAGGAGCGAGAGACCTCACATATAACTCTCCTGGACATAGACCTACATCTACTTCCCAAACAGATTTACTGCCAATCATGAAGCTGGTCTGTTGCCTTCTCCTCAGTGCATGAAGTCCTGTAGATACCGTGTTAACAGATAATTCAGCTAGGTCCTTGCCTGTTTGGTAGGAAGTACTGAAGGCACTGATCAGAATCTAACTGAGCTTGGCTGCAGAAGTTTAGCTTTATATGCAGAAAGATTAGGAGTTTCCCATTTTGCGATAAGGAAGTCTAATACTCTTATTGCAATTTAATCCCTAAATCCCCAAATCTCCATTAGTCTGGAAGGACGTCTCTTAAAATATGATACAGTATTCATTATAATTTTATAAACCACTGAGCATTTGATTCAGCCTTTCAGGTCTGTTTTAATACAGTATATTGTTGTGAGAAAGGCTATTTTATCAAAACTTTTAAAATGTCAAAGCCTAAATAGCTTTGTGCTTTTTACTAGTATTAAACTCAAGGCTCTAAGCCTGAGAGAATACAATAGTTTCTTTATACTGATCCCTAAGATCACATTCAAAAATAATTGTTTCTTAGGAAAGCTGTTGAGGATACCAGCTTAACTTATGCTCTCAATTAAAGCCACCTCAGCATTATAGTAAATAATTGTCTGGTTTTTAAATATGAGTGTTGATATTCTTATTTGGTTGACCAGAAACAAAGTCTTACAGTATCTCTTATGATATATTTTCAGTGATGCAAGGCAGCCTATGTAATATATGATGTCCAAGACATTATGTAACTCCACCTGCTATTTTAGTTGCTGATCAGTTGTGAATAACATACTCTGAAAATAGCTCTTCCTTCAGGCTACTTCCAGCTTTGTTGTTAGTGACTTTATTTCTTCAAAATGAATGTGATATTAAAAATTTGTGTAAGATTGATTATGGCCAGGCATAAAAATGTATTATAAAATGTTTCTGATTTGATGTCTAGGTTTTTCTGTTTCATATGTCAAATTCACTTTCAATTCTTTTTATTAGTTTTGAATACCATATTGTAAACTGCATGTTGTCCTAACACTCCCCTCAGTGATTACAGTCTTAACGTTTAACGGATGTGTGCAAAAAGCTGTGACCAATTTCACCAGGCTTCCACCGTAAATGGATACTCAATTATTAGATCTAGTGAATCAAAGCTTGAAGACTTTTGTTTCCAGAAGGACAGATGAACATATGAAGAGTTTGTTATTTTTTTACATTCTCAGCAAAATCCTTTTGCATGAATAAATTAGTGAGTTACTTGAAGATAGCCAAAGGGACTTTTATTCATGATGGCTCCAATGGCTTTTTTTTTTTTTTTTGCCAATGGCATAACAGGGATGTAAAGCAGTCCCTAGATTTCTGTAAATGTTTTATATTCTTCAGAATGTGCTATTAGTATACAATAGCAAAAACTTGCAAACAGTAATGAATAGTGACTAAATACCAGCAGGCCATGAAGACTGAAAACTAAGCCAGAAGCTGTCCAGCAACTTTCTCCATACCTATTTATCTCAAATATTTTTTTTTCTCCTCTGTTTGCCTTGACAATTATATGCAGGATTGGTTGATACTGAGTAATAGGCAAGCCTTAAACGTAAACTCAGTGCAAGTTTGAGATCAGTCACTACTTATGTGAAAATGATACAATTTATGAGGATACTTGATCCAAATTCTCTAGGCAAATCCAACAGAATTTTTGGTATTTTGTTTATGAATTTGTTTTTCCTTGGATTTGTTCTTGTAGATTTTATTGTGAGTAGGGACTTCTGTTTCTGTCAAACCCGAACAGCGTAGACAATATTTTTGTCAATGTATAACACAAGCTCAGTAGAGAGTCAGTCCAAAAAAAGCATTTTGGCATGTTTTCTTCCCAAAGTTTATTCTTCTGGACTCTGATTGGTTTTCAGGTACTTGCTGTCGTTTTGATTCCCTACTAATAGTCCTACCATCAGCGTCATTTGCTTGCTTCTTCTTCTCTGAGTTACACCCAGTGTGTGGTAACTGGCTACTAGCTCTACTTGGTCCATGGCTAGAAGATACTGCTTTTTTTAAGAGCAATGTGGAGCCTGCTAGTCACTGTGTTAGGATGTTCTCTTGAAGGAATCTTTCCTGAACTTGTCTAGTAGCATTTGTGTATACACACCTTCAAAAAGAACAGACAAAATAAGGTCAAAGATGGCTTTTAGATTATTTTAGTATTTGATTTATTTCAATAGTGTATTTCCAAGAAAGTCAGAGTTAAATATGTGGGAGCATTTCTTTTACATATAATCTTTGTGCTCGGTTGATGCTCTTTTTAGCAGGGAATAATTCAGTGAAATTTTTGCTTCCAAAATTCTGATTTTACAGAAATCAGATTAATTTTTGCTGAATCTGTCCCAGACCAAGGCATATTCAAGTCCTAGTTTCACATTTAATTTTCTATCTTCTATTGATTCAGGTCAGATCCGTGGATATGGAAAGCAAGCATAATGTAGTCAGGTCAGAAACACCATCTCTATTAGGTGACTGATATCTTTGTTATACTTACATTAATGGATGTCTGGTGTCTAAGATGCACCTATATTTGCCTTATCATAGTAATTTGCAACTACAATGGATTAAATATATTTATGTGGATGCAGTTTATCAGATATATGCACAGTTTTGAACATGAAAATAGTGTTGGGGCAAGTATAGAAGCCAGAAAGGGGCCATTTATAAATATGATCTTTAAAGTTATGCTGACACGGAGTTCCTATTTTGCTCAAATATTCTGTAAGGAAATACTTGTGACTATTTGTATGCCAATGATTACAGATAGGTTCAATTACAATGTATTTTAGATGTGTAGAAGTTCACTTTGCACACATAGCATACAGCATTTTTCGTCCAAGGTATGCACAGTGATTTAAAAAACGTAGTTAGTGCAGCCAATATCTGCTTCCTCAGACCCTCCATCCCTATGCCATTAAAAAGGATATATATTTTATTTTGTTTTATGTTAAAATAAACCATATACAATGGAGAGGGGAAGTGATTGCTCTAAGTCACACATATATGGCTCATTATAATCACGTCTTTTCAAAAGTATAACTCTGTAAGAAGAACGGGAATGTAGCAGGATTTTTAGATATCAATTTTGAATGGAAATTTCTCATGCTATTAGGGCACATTTCAGGAAAAAATATCAGAGGACTGTAATATAGTTTGTATTTCTTTTTCTTTTGTTTTTTTTTAATCAAAATCAGCCACAGCATCAGAAGATGTCAGTTCTTGAATTTTCAGAGGTTTACAGGGTTGCAGTACTGTCTAATAAGCAATATGAAGGAATACAAGAGATTTCTGAAAAAGTATTTTGAAAGTTCTTTACATAAAATCAAGAAAGGAAAGCCTAAGTAAGTGAAGTTTAAATAAATACCTGTAAGATCATTTTATTAAGTTTGTTGAACAACATGTGGTTAAAATTTTCATTCCTATAGACCATTAACTTCCTGCAAAGAGCTTCTGATATAACTAATGCATTACCTACTAAATGTCTCTACTGTGTGGTTCTTTAGGACTTGCAAATAAAGGGCATGTCCTTGCTAAAAGCACAGTTAGGCTACCTGTAAGGTACAAAATAGAGAGGTTCCCGAAGCTGTTTGCTCCCAGTAACCCTTTTCTCCTCTGCCATTTTTTGGAGAGTTTAGACAAGTCGTTATAAAACCTGGAATTAATACTAATTATACCAGATATAGTATATTCAATAAAATAATGGCATACTTTTATTTTTCTTGCCAGTTTGAAAACCTAGCAGATTTTATTATTGTATTGAATATACCATGTCTGGTATTCATGACTACTATGTTGGAATGAGTGTATGACTGCCTCTGGATGGATGTTCAGCTTTCTAAACCCTCAGGCCAACAAACCACTACAAATCTCTTGTTATCTAACCATGCTAAGTTCTAAATGGCTTGAGATCACTGATAATCATCTGGCAAGTTCTTTGGATGGTAAGATTCTTCTACCTATGTCAATAGATTATTTTTCATTTGCTCAATTCTGGCATCCCAGGACCCGTGATCCTTTCATTTTGATCTGAACTCTTTAGCTCAGAACTTCTCTTGCTTCAGTAAAGCTAATTTTTCAGAAATGTAAGACTTTAGATTATCTATGCAAAGAGCCAAAAAGTATATACAATTTTAGAGGATCCAATCCCATCAGACATACAATGAAAGTCAAGTAACTAGAGGGAGCTAAGAATTCTGTACACAAACTCCCCCAAATCTGCCAGCCTGCTGGTCTAAATAATTTTTCTTTCTATTAACATAGAAAGGTAACAAAACAGAACAACTGCTTTAACATAGAATTGATATTAATATGATATGATTTATTTTTTCCTCAAATCATAACATGGCTCTTCATAGCAATTCTGTATCAAAAATGAACAGATAGCAGCATGGCTGCTTGGGAACATATTGACCAGGCAGCAGGGTTCCTCTTGTAGTCCATTTGCTCCCAGTAGGACAACTGGCTCTGGCAGTTAACTCAGAAATGGGATAGTGCAGCAAGCCTTCAGAAAAGTGCTGTACCTGGGGTGACATCATTTTCACTCTCCAGCTGAATCTGCCTCTGAAGCATTTTGTATAGAGTCATGCCATTATGGCTCCATCTCTGTGGGAAAAATGGCCCAAAACTGAACCAAAGAACTGCAGCTCTGGCTCTCTGCAGCTAGTACTGCAGGTAGTATACATAGTAGAAAAAAGGGGAAACACTTCTATTACAATTTTGGAAAGAGTGACTGAGACCCTGTGGAAATTTTTTTAAGCCTTAGTCTTGCATGACAATCATCCAAGAATTCATGAAAAATATAGAAGAATTATTAGAAAGACAGACTAATCTCAACAGAACTAGTACAGATTTTTCAAGACAGTAAAAAAATAATAAATATTATTTTTAAAGGTACTAGGTAAATTTTATTTCAATAAGCCTTCTTTCAACTATCATATATATATTATGAAACAATGATAAAATATAAAATACAAGGGCTAAACCATCCCTATTTCTGCAGAGAAAAAACATACCTTTACAGTCACAGGTAATTGTTTTTGAGCCATCCAAACTGTGGACAACAGAGAACTACCAGCTATAATTATTGACTCAAAAACCTTTGACAAAAGTCTCTGGTAAGATCATACTCTGGAAACCAGCTGCTCACAGGATCAGAGGTGTATGACTGGCGTGGATAAGAAACTGGCTAAGAGATTGCAAACAGAACAATGGTTCCTGGATTGTTTTCAGTTTTCAGTATTGCAGAAGTCCTTTCGTGGCACACTAGAGGCGATGCTGCCTAATGTATTTATCAATCACTGGATAAAAGTATGTGAACGGTGAGAAGACAGATTTTGCAGATAATACGTAATTATGTCAGTTAGGCAAAATCAAAGAAAGCTGTGAAGCAACTTAGAGAGACCCAGTGGAATTAAATGACTAGATAGAGATGATGGTCAAAGAAGGCACGCTGAAGGGAGTAATCTGAAATAACATGAAAATGTGTTAAAATACTAATGGAAACAATATAAAATAGTTTGAGATATAGTTTCAAATGCTGTTACTGTTTAGAAGACATATCCTTATAAAATCAAAATGAAAAAATAGTTCTACTACTGTTCCACAGTCTTGGGTTTTAAATTAATTTAATCAAGAAGGAAAAGATGTGTAGTTATTTATGAATAATTCAGTGGAAATATCCCCTCTGTATATAGCAGGACATATAGAGATTTCCTCATCTGAAGTGCTGTAGTCAGTTCTGCTAGTCCTTTCTCAAAGTGATAATATGATAGGAATGTTAAGTGTCAGCAAACAGAAAAGAATCGTTGGCTTGGATTAAAAAAAAAAAAGGTATAGAAAGTAGTAACTGTGATTGTATACTGTGCACTTTAAATTATCATTTTTCATAATAAGGGATAAGGAGAGATACAAACAGTTCTAAAGGAACTACATTTAAATTCAGAAGTTTTAGAAGGTACAGAACACAGTTAATTCTGCGAAACTTGTTAGAAAGATCTTTGCCTTGAGACAACATTCATCTTTGCATTAGAATAAATACGTACAGGGCACATTATGCACTACAAATTAAGAGTTAGAAAAAAATTGCCAGTGCATGAATAATTTCCCAATTGTCAAAATTTTTACACTTCTGAAATACCTGAATCCAGTTTGCTGTTAGAGACATGAAACTGGGCCACATGTAATAGTAGAGTAGGACAGCAATTCCTGTGTTCAGAAAAGACTTGCCAGGTCAACACTAACCTATCTCCATCCCTAGCTGAAGTGATTAGGAGGGAATTGGTTGCTTGAAAACCATGTTACACCTAGGTAACTTTCGCAATACTTATGAGCCAATGTTCTATTGGCATTAGATTCATTAGCTATGCCTTCCAGAAGGGAGGAAGGAAGATATGGGGAGCTGACTCCTGCTGATCACCATAGAGGAATGAGTCAAGACTGGCTTAAAAAACCCAATGTGTCGGGGTGGGAGGTGGAAAAATAGAGATTGCAGCAGGTACAGAAATGAAGCAGAGGCATTTCATGCATGTGGGGTAAAAGAATGGCTGTGAGGACTGACCGGCCTGAGATCCAGTCATCTCCTCCACACCTCACCTCCTCCTGGACGAGCTGTGGACTATCTAACCAGCTGTTACTAATGGCATTTGGACTTGTGGGGTCCCATGTTTTTCTGCAAACAGTCTGGAGCTTTTCAGTGATGTGTCTTTCCAGGCCTGCGTTGAAAAGAGCAGCAGTCTTCAGCTGGTAATGTAACTAAACCCAGAGAGAAAGTGAAAAGAAAGAGTGGGCAATTTGGAAAGAAGATGAAATACAGGAGGATAGGGAGAAGAAAATCAAATGAAAAGGATGCAGAAATAAGACTCCGGTTGTTCTAATTTTGGTAACCACCTCACTTTTCTTCTAAGAAATACGTAGTTAAACAAATGTTGTAATGGAATATGTCTGATAAACCACTAAATTGTCATACCACTGGGTCATAAACATGATGTGATTCCTAATAAATCTTAATCTAAAATTGAGCTATTATAGAATTTTTCGGTACCATTAACATTCCTGTGCCTGGTCCTCATACTGAGAGAAAAAAAAAGTATTTTAATGGTAGTTTTAGGTGACTTTTCTTGCTTTGTAGATGCTTGCTCATGTTTTTGGTTTTGTGACTTTTTTTGGTTGCAGTGCACTGTATTGAATTCCAATGCATGTATTTGTGAAGCTTTCCTTTTTTTCAGTAGTCAGCTATTGGTTAAAAATAGCTACATTATATTGTCATTAAATATTCATTAAAATGAGTTGTGGCAGCCTGTGAGAAGCATCCAATTAAGCAGTTCACTTTCTACACATAAGGCTACAAATGAGCAGTCTTCTTTCTTTTCAATAATGCATCACAGGCTGCCGTTAGTATCTGTAAAATAATTGATGAGGCAAAAGTTATTTGTAAAATACATACTAGAAATAGAAAAGTAGATTAGAGAGGATGATTTTGCCTTGGGACTTTTCTCTGACTGTGGGAACAGTACAGCGTACTTTGATTTAATTTTTACATAGCCTGGGGAAACCTAAAATGCCATATCTAATCATTCAATATTTTCTATTTCTGACATGTATTATGTATTACTAAATCTTAAAAATCAGAGATGGGAAACACATCATAGACTTTACTCACCCTGAAGCCATTATAGACAGTAAATATGGCTGGGTCATGGGAAAGGCTCAATGACTTTATGGATCTATCCAGTTTATCTTATTTTGTTGCTAGTGCATTGATACAGCCATAGACTTGTTTGAAGAATGTGCCTAGGCTGCAGAGGCAAGACCGCATCTGTGCAGGCAGAGCTGAGCTAGTTTGAGCCTCAGTGGCCTTGGGGGTGCATTGGCTCAGGCTTCAGCATAGGACAGAACATCTTTCTCATTTCGCAGGACCAGCCCGTGCTGCTGACCCCTCACTGGCACACCGGCTAAAGACATTGAAGCTAGCTAGGTTTGCTGTAAGTATTATCAAACCGCTTCCTCATCTGCAGTGCAGACCTGCCTCAAATCATACACTGGTTCTGACACAGTGGTGAACAATTGGTAATAAGGAACCGCAAGGACCCGGAGGTCTCTCCTCCGAGCAGCTGAGCTGCTCTCGGTGTACCACAGTGCTACAGGGGAGTGACGTCAGCCTGGTGCGTCTCCTCTTTCCCCAGCCCTGGGCATGTCCAGGGACTGAACTAGGCTTCTGTGTGAGTCACTGTATCCCAAGTTACGTATTACATGTCTCTTTTGTAGCAGCTTTCAGTTTCCATTTTGCCTTCTATGTATCTCACCTTCTGCCACTTGCTGATTATTTCTCGCCTGTCTTCACTTATTGATGTTAATTTTAATTCACCACTTTATTTAATTGCTGATTCCAGCACACTGCTTCAAAATGCACCTTCTCATTATTATCAAAGCCCTGTGTACAAGCTGGGCCTAAACTCCATGGGGTTCAGCAGACTGGAAATGGTTTGGCCATTTCATTTACATTTAAAATGTAGACTTTAATTGAATTAAATATGAAGCAAAGCACTACAAGATGTACAGTGCTCTTTTTTCTTTTTTTTTTTAACCTGGGATGAAATTACAATTACTTTTATTGTCCCTACAGTGTAATATTTAGTGAAACACAAAATCTCATATTGACTATGCATTGATGTCAGAGGAGGAAACCTATGGATGTGGTAGCTAGCAGAGGCCACCTAAGCCACTTGGAGCCTTTCAAGGCAAAGGAAATAGCCTGGTAAAGGCCCTAGCACTGGGAAGGAGGCCGTGCTTTGCAATATGGCTGAGGACAAACTGCCACCGCAAACTGTTCTCACACTCCTTCCTTCTCCACCTTCCACCTCCAGTCATGCCCTCCTGCCACCTCCCCTGTGGCAGCATCAGCATCCACCCAGCCCCACAGCGAGGCAAATAGGGGAGCTAAATGAGCACATAACCAGTCCTGTGAAAATGTGAAGAGGCTTCTGATAGCACATCTCCTGGGTACTCCTAAGGCACATGGGAAGGAGGCTGGGAGCTGTGGGTGGGCTCTGGGTTCTAAGGTCAGCCGACAAGCATCCAGCAAAGTGAAATAGTGTTATTACTTTAGTTAGGTCATTAGGTTTCAGAGTCAACATCATAAAACAAAAAGAGCTATTTGCAGGACTACCAGTAGTGGTGTTTCTGACCGGCTGCAGGCTCAAGAAGTCAGTGCTTTGAATCATGTTGTCAATATTATTTAAATACTGCCCAACAAGAACACCCCACTGTAAGGTGATCTTACAGTGGGAAGAGACAATTTACAAGTTTGTATATGACCACTACCATATCAAGAAAAAGGGGTGAAACCCTCATTTATGGGAGCAGTGGTACAATTCCTACCTGAGAAACAGGTTTTCATATAGGATAGAAATAAGTATGCATCTAGGAACTCAGCAACAAGCTAATTCTTTGTTAATTTTTCAGCTCACCCTTGCAGCAGTTTACAAGGAAAACATTTTATGAAGACTTAGATTGTACAATATCATTATGAAAGTTGTACCTCAATTAAAATCTTATTTAAATACATGATAATAATACATTTTGTATCATAAATGCAAAGCCCTGCAATTAATTCAATAAGAAATGAAAAGTAAAGCAGCAAATTTTTTTTTCATATTTTTTCCATGTTTTCTGTATTTTCCAGGGTATAACTTGGAAATCACAGACAAATTCATTCAGAAGTCCAATCTGTCAGAAAGTCCAGAAAATAAGAACTAGCTAGAAAAATGCTTGTCAGATGCATGAAAAGTACTGAAAGAAGGAATCAACTTCTCTGCTGTCTATTCCTATAGATAAATAATATACATTATTTATTTATTTTCCCCTGTGGTTTTTCACATCCATCAACTCTTTCTATAGAAGTAGAAACAAAAGTTTAAAGTTTTAATAATTAAAATACTGAGACAGTAAAAGCAGTGACATAAATGAAACTCAGTCAAATCAGGCTGTGATCTTGCATACTGGTACATATGCAGACAGTGGCATTGTTCCTTAAAAAAAATCTTTTACAGTTTTTATTCTGTGAGGCTTGCTATTATTGTACCTGGATATCAGAGGAAATCTTCCTCCTAGGCATAATTGGAATTGCCAGCTTTTGAAGTTTATCTTGGTATTTACAGGGATCATCTAAAGCCTAGTCAAATCAATGGAAAAGCTCCTGGGATATGTCTCCGCTGCACAGAGCACAAGGATATTAAGTGATGGCTGACTTGGTGCTAACTGAGTTGCATTGTGCAGAGCCATGCAAGAGACAGTAACTAGGGACTAGAAAGGAGTGTAGCGACAGAGCAAGTTAAACCCCAAACAGACTCCAGTTCCAGAGGCAGCTTGCTCTCAGCCAATGTATCACCTCCCTGCAGCTATACAATGCATGGCATGGGCAAAACCCTGTTATATTATGAAGCCGTGTGTAATTTGACCTCAAACTGAAACAAATTCAGGCTGTGCCTGGTAATCAGGTGTCTTAGGGTTTATGTGTTTCTCACCACATTATTTACCCAGTAACCTGCAGTAGTATAACATCAGTAGGAAGCAGAGGATGTTTTAAAATGCAATCTACTGCTTTGCTGCTAAACTGTCAGGTAATGCATAATTTCTCCCCCTAAGCTCAATCAAGGCAGAACACTTCTTGCAACCACCAAGGAGGACTTGGGGATGAAGAAGAGGTGAGACTGATAGCACAGGGTCAGGAGTTTACCCGAGGTCTTGAAGGCCACGTTTCTCCCCAAGGGCTCTAAGGGTGCAGTTGCACGGCAGCTTCAGCAGCCATGTACACTAGTGTCAGTCCCACCGTGCCCTCTGCCACTGTCCACCACCATTTGTGGGACCATGGGTTCAACTCATCAAGGGAGCCGATCTCTGTGGTAAGTAATCACGTTTTTTTTCCTCCTCTTCGGTAGAATTAGTTTCCAAACACCCAAGCTTCCTGAGCCGATATATGATGCAATCACATGTGCTCAGTGCTGTGGTGGGGCTGGGCGCACACCGCCATTTAAGAGCATGATACTGTGTCAAGGTGACTGGCTTAAACTGCTGTAAAACCACTGCCTGAGCGGGGTTTTCCTAAAAGCAGAAGCTTTTTCAATCTTATTGTTAGTGATGATGGAGTATGACAGGGACTACTGGAAAGTGTAAGTGTAATTTAATAGTATTTATCTTATACATCATAGTAATGGGATGTCAAATCAGTAAATGGCTCACATCGTATAATCAAAAGGATGATCTTGTGTCTGAGGTCCCAATCCTAATGCTTCCATAATACTTTAAAACATGGCAGGAAAATATTCAGATTTTAACTAGCTTATAGTTGTATAAATCTAAATTTGTGGAAGAGAATTTTTAGCAATGTTATGAGGAGCAGTTTAGCTGTAATATTGCTTTGATGAATTTTATGTTTTATTTTATTCTCTCCATTAAAATCTTTGCAACTGTTTTGAAAGGAGAAGACAGTAAACACCATATTCTGCTACCCAAAATGATTGCTTGTGGGCTTCCTAAGCCAAAAATAGATAATGCACAGAAACAGAGTGGTCATTCAAATTGGAAAGATGTTATGATAGCGATACATTTGGCATTTAGTAAGCCCCAAAAAGAAGGTTGTGGTGCTAATATAATTTGTCCTACATTCCAAATGGAAAATGCAGGAATTATAAAACACACTGAAGGCCGTATTTGCAAATTATGGTCTTTCATTTTGAGGGTCATCCTTTGTGCTATGGTTCTTAAACTTGGCAGGAAAAGAGCATTGGCTAAAAGAGCTCAAAAAATTGTTATAATTGGCACCCTAGAATGGGCATCTTAGTGAGGTTTGGCTGCTTTTGGGCTTGAGCTTAGCAATCCATTTTTGTCCAAATTAGGCCTGGATTAATTTCAGCACCAGAAGAATGCTTTACAACACATTCAGTAATAAAGAAGCAGCCCCCTTTAGTGAACCGAAATGTACAGATGAGAACAACAGCCTCAGCTTAGTGCACTTACTGATAACATTAATTCTGCAGTGTCCAGTCGGAAGTTGCTCACACCTTCTCAGCAATGTAGACAAAGCTGAATTTTGTTGCCTTGTGGATAAGAAAAAAATAAGTAAGCCCTGGACAACTATGCTTCTTGTTACTGTAGAGTGGTTTGGAAATAAGATATAGTGCAGCTGTGAAACTGTCCTCTTCCAGCAATCACCCTAACTCCGCACTGTCAGATCTCTTTCTTAGGATCACCAGCAAGAAAAGCTTCCCAAGGGTCTTGTGCAGACAAATTAGTTGGTAAGACCTTTTCTGGCCCTTTCTGGGGTGATTTTACCCAGGTCAGTCTGCCACCACAGACAACTGCCTAGTTTTCCTAAGCCTGCAGTTGATCCTATCTGTTGTGTCCAGAACTTCTGCCTTCTCATTAACTATACCAATGTTGAGAAAGGAAAGGCTCATTTTAATTCCTTAATGGTGGAATTACTGGTGCATGAAGCCAGCTCATGGTGTCAGCCCCCAGCATCACTTCTAGAAGGGTGGTAATAGTAGAAAGGAAAGAATATTCTGGCTCTTCTGTTTTTCATAGGAATTGCTGAATATATGCAAAATGTTAACAGATCTAATTATTACATATTTTCCTCATTTAATGACCAGAATGTGCCAGCATTTTGGCTATTAAACACTCCATGTGGTTATAAAACACTTCATAAGTGGATGTTTATTGAGAAAAAAGTATTTTGATCTACAAAAATGCAAATGACAAAACCCCAAAGTAGTGCAGGGTAACGCATTTTCAGATTTCCCAGTGATTTTATTGTTACATAGTAGTATCCTTGCACTACCTTGGCTGGAGTTACAGATTTGTTAACAGAGGTGGTAAATAATTGTTTTTGTTGGTACATGTTTAAAATGGGTAATAAGACTATAATTATAGGTATGAATGCCTGTTCTTACTTAAGTGCTAACTCTAGAAATGTAACACTGATGCCTCATTAATTCCTGCTCTTGAGTTTTGCATCAGCAAGCTCATTTAATGTTGTCTCTAAAATACGCACTTTTCTTTCAAACAAAGTTGTTTTTTGCTTGTAAGAAAGATGCTCCATCAGCTAAATGAACCAAAAATTTTCTTTAGCCTTTTACCCTTTTCCTTCTAAACAGAGAAAATTAGGCCTTAGCACTTAAGGTTCTGGGGAACACATGAATCTTCCCGTAGCATGGAATGAAGCAATTATGCTGTCTCAGTGCAAATGTGATATTCAAGAAGGTACAATTTTCTTAAATTATATTTCTGTTAATTACTCTGAGCCTTTGTAACTAAGCTGTGAAAGCTAACTTGATTGCTCTCAGATACGAAATTTGGAATAAAGCCAAGATGAAAATGTCTTCTATTTCCTACTTGAAGAACAAAACATGAGAAAAATATACTGACATTATCAATGAAGTAGCTACATTTTATGTTTGAACCTTCTGTTTTCAGGTTTAATTTGTCTAATTGCAAAATCATTTCCATTTAAGCACCTTTCATCTTACACTTTTTTATACATCGTTTCTTTATAACCTATCTCAGAAATAAGAACGAATATTATTAAAATATAATTTAATGATGTCAAACTGAAAAGCTTTAAATAACTTCTTATTTATACTTTTTCTTAATTAGTCCTGTTAACAAAAACACAGAATATTGATGGATCTTTTAAAATAAAAATGTTAACTATTTTTTGGCTTGGTTTTCCAAGCAATAAATGATTATGTAGTGATTATGCGTATTTGTCTGTCCCCTCAAAAAACTTCTGGTTGCAATGACCTACTGTAGATCAAACTTGATGTTTCATAACATGAAGCTGCTAGAGTTTTGTGAAAATCAGTAGCTGGCTGGAGAAGAGGAACCAGTGCTCTACAGTGTGCACTGAGGGAGAGGCAGTTATAATTCAGAGCCCTATCCATTTTAAGAGGCAGGAGTCAGATGCTCAGTCAAGACATACATACTAGGTAATCACTCGACACTTTGTCAGCTCCAAACCAAAACCGGCACGTGCTGACCGTCAGTCAGTCAAGGAGGTAGGGACATGAGAGGAAACAGGGAAATGATGTGAGGAAGAAGAAAAGGCAAGGGCAATAGGATGGTGCTGAGTGTACTAAAAGTATAGAGGAAGTGGCTAGGAGGTTGTCGTAGTTTAACCCCAGCCGGCAACTAAGCACCATACAGCCACTCGCTCACTCCCCCCTCGCGGGATGGGGGAGAGAATCAGAAAGGTAACAGTGAGAAAACTCGTGGGTTGATTTAAAGACAGTTTAATAGGTAAAGCAAAAGCCACATGTGCAAGCAAAGCAAAACAAGGAATTCATTCACTGCTTCCCATCGGCAGGCAGGTGTTCAGCAATCTCCAGGAAAGCAGGGCTCCATCACACATAACGGCTACTTGGGAAGACAAACGCCGTCACTCCGAACGCCTCCCCTTCCCTCTTCTTCCCCCACCTTTATATTCTGAGCATGGTGTCATATGGTATGGAAAATCCCTTTGGTCAGTTGGGGTCAGCTGTTCCGGCGGCGGTCAGCTGTTCCCCCTCCTAGTCTCTTGTGCACCCCGAGCCTACTCACTGGTGGGGTGGTGTGAGAAGCAGAAAAGGCCTTGACTCTGTGTAAGCACTGCTCAGCCATAACGAAAACATCCCTGTGTTTTCAACACTGTTTTCAGCACAATTCCAAAACATAGCCCCATACTAGCTACTATGAAGAAAATTAACTCTACCCCAGCCAAAACCAGCACAGAGGTACAGATATAAATCCACAGAAAGGGAGGCTTCCTGCTATGCTGTTCATGGAGGAACTCTCAAACACTCTGAATCATGCTTGGTAAAATCAGATAAGAGGAAAAGCTTCACACTCACCTGTACACTAAAGCATCTTTACTTACACATAGAGCTTTAGGTAGAATAAGATTTATGTAAGTGAAGCTTTATTAAGTAATTTAAAACAGGCTTCATATATGCTTTAGGTTTTTTGGCAGCTGAAGTGCAGACTAAAAAAAGTGTGGTTTAGTACTGTAGAAAGGAAACAGGAATGATGGATGAATGTGTATGCAATATCTATGATGTACAATCCACAAGACTGATGTGTAGGACAAAGCAAAGTCACTCGTTTTTTATTTTGTAGGAGAAATACTGCTCTGTGTTATTTTAGTCTCAGGTGCAGGGTCATTCCCCAGTAAAATGGAACTTCAAAGAGGTCTGTGCTAGGGACGACGGTTTGCCATATTGTTCCTTGTTCAAAAAGTACTGATGTTGACAGCTACAAATTTTCATGATGAAAATGCAAAAACTGGGCTGCTAGTTTAACAAAGTGCATATTATTGTTAGAATATCTATTAGAATATATGTTGATTTGAAATACAACCTAAGAATTTTAGAGACTTCTTTTTACTTAGCATTCCACTGCAGTACTGGTAGAAATCTGTGGACATTTTAATGGTATTGAAAAACAGACTTTTATGTAGGTCTCACATGTCTACTTTTTAAAATCTTGTTGAGGAGGAAAGGAGCTTTGTGTTGATAATACATGGATCATGTTACCTGTGAAGTCAATGATCTACCCTTTTCAAATCATATCAGTCCTCAAAACAAACTAAAGACCAGCTCTTATCACCTGCCTACTAAGATGTATTATATATTTAAAAAATAACAATAATGCACTGTGGTATCATTGAACCATCAATCCCTGGTTTAGCCACCCTTGTTGGCTGGGTGGGAACTGCATGAATGTCTCAGGCTACACGACTACAAAGGAACATGCAATTGTAAAATATTCTGCTCTTCAAGAATCCTCTGAAGCAGAGAACGCTGATTTGGAGCATGCTTTCATCTTGCAGTAAATAAATTAATATCCTTTCACTGGCTGTGGAGAGGGAAATCTTTAGAATAATTTTGAAATCAAGGATGATTTTCTTTTCCATGTTGATATTTTGGAGAGGAAAGGACCATAAGAATTTTACAGTTCATCTCCGAAGAGGTAATACAATGTTCACAAACATAAACTACTGATGCTAAGGATTGTACTGTAAGTTTGCACTGTGATTCTAACTCTGAGGGTACAATTCATCTGACTAAGAGTAGACATCCATATTTAGGCTAAAAGTCTCTCCTGAAAATGTGCTTCTATAGAGTCGCAATTCATCTGACCTGTTTATGTAGTTGCGGAAATCTGGACAACTGTGCTGTCTATAGTGATTCATCTTCATTGTGCTGTATCAAGGTACCTGTACACATACCCAGCCACTTGAAATACATGTAGTGGACACCCGGTACTCAGCAGCAGCTAATCTGCTTTACAGATCTATTCTTACTGGGCTAAATCCACTTACTAATACGGATATAGCCATGTGTAGAGGATTTAGGTGAGGAAGGGACCAAGCAATGCCAAGGGCATAGGACAGAAGGGGGCTTAAATGCAGTAGCTAGGACTACACGAGAAATAAGAGCAGAGCCACCTACTTATATTCTCTCAGCTCTTCACAGTTTAAAGGGAAAAGCTAGGACAAGAAATGGAGGGTCAGCAAATCTGCCAAAGCCTCCCTCACCAGCATACCTAAGCATATAAAATATGTCCCATCCCTCATAGTGGAGGGAACCTCTCCCATTCCAATGTTGTGAAGAAGTACAGTATCATTCAAGTGACTTACTGGAAGATCGGAGCCAATCTTGACGTTTCTGCTGTAATACAGAAATTTTCTTGGATTTGTCAGTGAAATCTTGTCTCACACCAGGAAATACTAACATCTCTCTGCATTCCCAAGTTCTCTTTCCTGGTTGTCCTACTTCTTCAGCCCCTGAATTGCCCTTTGACCAACTGATGACACACTAGATCATAGTCCAGGTTATGTTTCGATCCAGGCAGCACTGCGCCACTCATAGCAGCTGCCACTAAGTTGTCCTGTGCTCAAAAATGAGCCTGCCCCAAGTTCAGGTGCAGACAGCTAGGAAACTGATGAACACCTCATCCATTTCAAAATATTGGGCTTTCTCCCTATCTTTCCTATGATGTTGTGGGGAGAGGTCAAGCATTCTCACCTCTGTCACGAATTCTTCCAGCTCTCAGCATCTCAGTCATCAAAGGCAGCTATGTGATGTGTGGGAATTCAGCATACCAGTACCCAATTTCCATGGCTCTGTTTTCAGTCTAGGAACTCTCCTGAGCCACATTTCCTGAACAGTCCAGTGGTCTATAGGTTCCCAACCAAACACTTCACCCAGTGGAGCCCTGGGCACTAGAGAGGGGCACAGCTGCAGAGCAACCTTGCTGCTCTGCATTTCCCAGGCCAGGTAATTAGATCAGCATGGGAAAGTCTTCCATGGAAGTGATTCAGCTTAAAGATTTGCTTATAACATCTAGATGCCTGTCCCTGCCTAGACCATCTATCAATGTTCACCATATTGCATTTCCAGTACAGTGGTCACACTAACAGAAACTCAAAGGTGTGTCCAAGCTCTTTACTCCATAGACTCATTTCCCAAGAGCTTGTTATTTCTAGCAATCATTTAAAGAGGAGTGCTGGTCTACCATGTCTTCTTGTTTGAGGCAATGTGGCCCCCTCTGCTGGGAGTCGGGGACAAATAAGGCTTTTCAGAGCTGCATTGCACAAACTCAGCCCTGTTGGTGAAATTCCTATTATTAACACACCCACGACACTGGCCCAAGCTGAAACTATAAACATCAACTCTGAAGGAATTGTTGCTGCCACTGCAGCTCCTGCTGACGCTGCTACTGCCTCTGCTTGTCAGGCAGTAGTAGCAAGGCATGCTTGTGAAGCAAAGGAAGGTAAGATCAGAAAGGAAAAGCTTTTACCCACACTATCCCTGAACAAGGGTCTGCCAAGACTGCATCAAAGTGCCTGGGGTGGTGCCAGGCCTGCCATCTGCTCCATCTCCGGGAGAGGTACCATCCAAAAGAGAGCACAGCAAATGACCAATGAGATAAAAAAGGCAGTCATAAATTCTAGATTGTTTTTTCTCTTTTTCTATTATAACTCTCATTTACATCCTGCATCACTTTTTCAGTCCATTCCCAGTCCTTTTCTATTTCCATCAGGCTTACCTGTCTGTGCTTTCCTTTGCTGAAAGGATTCTCATCTGGTCAGTCAGAGCTCCCTGGATTAGGGCAGCAGTATGTGACAACAACATCTTGCGCCTGATGATCCTGTCCTGCTGTTGGTGCCTGTGATGCAGGAGATCTACTCTTTTGGTGTAACCATGGATTAATCTGCCCCACTCCAGGATCTCTATCAAGCTCCAAGGCAGTTGCTGTTCACCTGGCTATCCCTAGTCCAGTTTTCCCTCATTCTTCTGTGTGGTGGCTGCCCTCCCTCAGCCTTTTGGCCTGCAGAAACAGCCAATGGTACGTAAAGGTCAAGCACAAGGGCGCCTTGAAGTGTCATGTCCATGTGCTCTTTCTCTTCTTGCAAGTGGTATATGACAATCATGTATTGCTTGGCAAACATGGGAGCGTGTTTTGGGATGCTGCTCCCAGCCTGTCTTTACTGCCTCTATATTAGTCAGTTTCTGCTCGCTAGACAGGGCTTTTTTAATTGTCCTGGAACCTGATGTGCCTCATGCTAGCCCAGCTGGGTCCGCTGTTAAATGGAAACTTCCCCTTTCCCCGAATACTGTCTCCCACCAAACTCTGTATACTCTTTCCTGCTTCTCTGTTTTTTACCTGATCTGGAGTTTCCATGAAAGACCAGTAGATTTCTCTCTTCTTTATTGTTGCTGCTTATACTGTTGCTCATCCAGGCACCAAGCCAGGTGTATGAACAAGAGTAATTTACAGATTTCTACCACCTTGAGAGGTGCCTTATTCAAGAGATGCCCAGCTGGAGGGTCCTGGCATTACAAAAATTAACGGTTATGTAAAGAGCAAAAAGCTTATTGCAGCTGTCAGTAAGGAAGAGTTGAATTATGGCCAGTTTTGACCATGGTTTAAATGCCTAGAATAGCATGGGTGTGCACGGAGAATCTATACAAACAAAGCAGTCAAGACCCACATCTTCCTGTGGACATCTGAACACAGCTGCCTGCATGAGTGAAGACAGCGAACGTGTTTCTTGATGGTAGAGGGGGAGTTCAGGTGAGCAGCTTCCAAACAGCAAAACATTTGAATCAGTGCTAGTAATCTACTTTTAGAGAGATAAATTGCACCCTGACTTCCCGTCTCACTTGAGATCTCTAGGTGTTACTGTGCTATAAATAATAATAGCACTTCTTTTGACAAGTGAAGGAGGTTGAGAAATTGACTGGGAGAAAGACTGATTCTTTCATCATATAACATATGGATGATCAAGATGGGGGAGAGGATGTGCTGAACTTGGAAGATTTGTGTGAGGCTGTGGTTCCACTCTTCCTTGCAGGATTTGTGAGATTTCTTTTCCTGCACAGAAGTTGGCAGATAAAGCAGCTAAAGTAAAGATTAAAGCACAATGACAGGCAAATTTGGAGAAATTTGCATAGTAACTGCCTGGCTAAATTTTGCCTGTGAGATCTATAAATCTGTCACTTTCATGAACAGAAGATTCACACAAATCATTAGCCAAAAACTGAGAAAAGCCATCACTTATTTTCACAGAAAAATAGCTGAAAGAACAATTTAACTATCTTTTCAACCATGAAAAGCAATCCTACCTTTTCAACCATAATTTTGTATGGCTGCTTTCACTGACATAGAAAAATCAGTACATCTAGTAGAAATTGATATTACACAAACTTTTAAAAGAGGAAATTATCTTTGGAACAGGTTTTGTTATACCTTCTCAATAAACTCTTTGATGTTAATTCAGGCAATTTTGCATAAGACTCTGTAACACCTTAACACAAAAAATCAGTAATAGTTCAATACAGTTTATCGGGGAGAGAACCTCACTTCTGAAACAGGCTGTTGTTTTACCCGTTTATAATTTAGCTAGTATAATATATACTATATAATATATCTACAAGAAACTCACAAGGCATTCAAGATTGAGCTTAATGAATTCATTTTCCATTTTGTTTGCATTGTAGAAGCCTTAGTAATCCTTTTAATTTCTTTGGACCATGCTCTGATGAATCCAGAGCATGTCTGTGCTTTACTTTTCATTGCAGAGTCTATTTTGTTTAAACCCTCCTGTGATGTAACACAGAAATCACACTTATATTCAAAAAAAACCAACTTAGCAAAGGTTATATAATTTTTACAGTTGTCGTTAATTTTCCAGTATGTGTCGTACTCATTGATATTGAAAAATGTATACTGATTTTATGAAAACTATGTAGATACTTTGGATTTACACCTTTAGGAAGTGAGTAGAATCCAGTCAATTTGCTAAAGTGCTTTCATTTCAGTACCTGAATTTTTTGCTCCTATTTGCACACATTATGCGTTTATTATCTATAGTGCTAAATACTCATATTCCTGGATTCCTAAATGAATACTGGAAAAAAATTTCCTCTTTGACAGAGTATTTGGCAGAGCGATATAAAGCATGCGACTGTTTATATAGTTTTATCTTGCCTTTAATGATAGTGTTCCTTGATAAATTATTTGAACTCTTTATTCTTGCACCTGCACTATCCATAACCAAGATACAGAGTGTCAGGATAAATTTTTTAAAATTCATCAGCAAGAAAAACATTCAGAAGAAAGAATGGTGCTGTGGATAGATGCACATTCAAGCACACATGGAATTAATCCAAATTAGAACTTCCTCCTCTAAAATTCTGAGTAAATATTCCAACCTAATTTAAAACTTTCTTTATGCTTATCTCTCTATCTTCTCATGAGTCCCAGAATCATTCTTCTTTCTATTTTCCATGTTAAATCTTCCTCCAGGGTTCTTTTGGCAGATAACTGCAATACAGAGAAACAACATATAAGGCGTTTTGGGGTTTTTTTTGTTTTTTTTTTTTTTTTTTAAAAGGGCAAAACATTGATAAGGTGTTGCTGAACCTTTTTTCTTCCTGTACCTCTTCACCATCCTAAAAAGCATTTTGGCTGAAAGCATGCTTATAATTAAAATGAAATTAAGTTGTGAGATATTCTGGGAGGTTTAAGCAATAGAAGTTCTGCTATTTCCTATTTGTCCTGAGGAATAAAAAGATATACTGTCCCCACTCATCTCTGGAAGAACAATTTTCAGACCTGTCAAGTTTCAAGTTCAGACAATTCTGAGTAATCTATTTTGAGTAGTAAAATATGGAGAATAAAATATCTCTCTCTGCATACCTATAGATACAGAAAGAAGTATTTGTAGCATGTGTTCATGCAAACTGAATTAATTTTACTCAAACCTTTAAAAGGACATTCACCTTCCAGCATTGCTTATGCATGGAAAATTTCATCTTATAAGAAGGTTTTACATAGAAAATGGACAGCTGCAGGTAAACTGTTTTGCAGTCAAAATAGTAGCCAATGATTTATGCCAGCTGGATTTAAATTAAGGGGAAGATGCCTTGAAATTTCCATAATACGTTGATGCTTAATTCAATGGAAAACTTACTGTGGCAGAAGGAAAACATATAAAAGTTCCAGTGGTTCATGAGGCTAGTAAACATCATGCAAAGACAGATCATTTCCAGGAACGGTGAAGAATCACTTAGTGTTTGGAGTTTTTTGTGGTACATAGTTTTTGCTCATTTTGTGAGATCTGAAGTTTCTTCCCTAGAGAGTTTAGCTCAGGCTTGCAAGATCAACACATATTTTAGTACATTTTTCCACTTCCCTAGCTTTTAAAAACTCTGTTAGAGGGGCCCATGATGGCCAACAGCTGGTTATTTCATAATTTTTCTTCCACCTATGAAAATTGTATTTACAATAAAAGGCATCTACCAGGGATTCTGCAAGAAGATTTACTTTTTTAAAGTTTCTCTTTTTAGTAGTACGAATAAGTCTGCAGGCCAAAGCAGTCTGGAGCTCTTTAGATGTTTCTTTTTTTTAATATTATACATGAGGTAGCCTCTTTGAAGTGGAATGTACTCCCATTCTTCTGTTTAAGTTATGAAAGCAGGAAATTAATTTATTTTCTGAATTTTTGTGTCAGATGAACAGCAAGAAAAGGGACAAGAGAGCCCAGTCCTGATCGTACTGAAGCTGGTGAGAGCTTCTGTCACTGATACAAAGGTGAGCAAAACTGAAAGCTGCAGAATATCTCCTATTACAGGCTTGAATCTACTCTCATGTTAAGTGCTGTGAATCTGAAAAAGATGAAGAGTGGGGTTATAAAAAAAAGTATACGTGAAAGGCAAATCAAGCCTAGTGTGTTGATCCCATAGCCTGCATGAAGCCTGCTGCTAGATTGAGCTGCTTCCGCCATTAGCATGTAATCAAAATTTACTCCCATCAAGTAACTTCAGTATTTTCAAACTTCAGGATTATTGGACTAGCAAAAAATAACAGCCCTTCTGCCTTATGTACACAGACTATTGCTATAATAAAAAAATGGCCATTGCACTATCAATAATGGGGGGAAAAAGAAAACAGAAGGAAAGTATCCAAAGCTCAGGAGCAGTCAGTCTTGGGACCAACCTCTGTCTTACCCCAGCTGTTAATTTTGTCTTGTAATAATTCTCCAAGCTGCTGGATACTGATTGCTGCATTACATGGAGCAACTGGAGGAGTGCGGTGGGTGACTCAGGACAGCAACGGCAGCTGGTTTCTGCTGTGTGTTTGAATTTATGGCTGCAAGTAGCTTCAAGTGGAAAACATAGCCTGTAGGGAAAGAGAGGCAGGTGGGGAAACAAAAGCTCATACTGAAATTTGCTGGAGAGATCCAAGCAATGCAGGGTGGTATAACAGCAGTATGATTGTTACTGAAGAAAAGGAAGGAAGTGGGAAGAGATGTACACCAGTAATTACTTTATATTTTTGAAGGATTCGTACTTGTTGCCATTCAAGGATAATAGCCCAGCAAATTAAAAAACATCAAAGAGAAATAACAAAGTTTGCTTAAAATACTTGGTAAATATTTTATGCTGTTTTGTAATGCATAAGATCTTTTGCTCCCTTTCCTGTCTAACTGGAAGTTGATGAATAGGAAGTCAGATACCATAACTTTTATTACAAGAACAAATTCTCTCACTTTGTCTGTGTTCACAGGCTCAGATCTGAGACTGAAGAAAAAATCTCCCAAGATGTTTATAGTAGAAGATATCCATTACTTTCCTAGTTACAGCCAGAATTCTCTCTGTCACATACATCTGTCACAGTGAATTAGGCTGCTCTTTCTGCAGCTTGCTCAGGGGTCTTGTGTGGAGCCCATGTTTTGGTTCCATATACTCCTTCAACATCCTCTGTATTGTATCTTCAGCTACATTCAGCTGCAACACATTTACAACCTGCTGTTCCAAAAAAGCAATAAGGTTATTTTCTCCAGTCGCTTGAGGGAGTCCAATTATTCTGACATTTAAAATTCTGATTGATTTTCAGAGATTTTCAAACTCATGTTAAAGACTTCAGTTTTCTCAACAATCGGTATGTAGAGGCAATTAGTTCTCTTGTTCTTTTTGCAGGCTTTATGGCTTTTCACACATCTGGTAGTTCGATCTGTCTGTTAATAAAGCCACCATCCAGGTCCACGAGCCATCAAATGCAGAAGCTGATTCTTCTGTTTCAGAATGGGGATGATTAAAATACACTAGCATTTCACATACTTTTTGATGAACTGTTTGGGCCCTGGTGCACCCACTTTGTAGCCTAATCTGTGTTCGCCAAGGTGGAGGACACCCACATTTCTCCCACTGGATTTTACCCAATCATGTTGCCTTTTTTTTTGTCTTTATTCATGTAAGTATGACTTAATGAGTTGTGATACCTTAAGATGTACTGATTTCTTTAGCAAAAACCTTTGGGGATTTTTATTTTTCTCTTTGGCCTTCGAAAAGTCCCCCCCAAAAGTTCCAAAGTATCTCTGTTAATATGCTACACATTATTAATGGGAACAGAGGACTCACAGCAGAATAATTTATGTGTTCATAATTGCACAGTATATGTAAACTTTAACTAGATTTGGGGCTTTCTTACTCTAACTTAAAGGTGTTATTTACATACACACATCAGATGGTTTGATGTATAAGCAAAAAGCTTGAGGTTTTTCCATTTTGGGGTTTGAATGGCTGTTTGATATGCTGGATTTTTAAGACTTCTTGTTTTCCACCTTTCTGGTCATCCAAAATCTTCTGAAGAACATGTATTCAAGCTTCACACAGAATTAAATGGTAAAGCACTGTACATCATCAGTACAACCAACATGTCTTCCTGGAAGTACTTTTAACTAAATCAGTAACCACAACTAACACAGGAAAACAGTCAACAATTAACACATGTTAAACTAAGTGCAATAGAAAGGAAAACACAGAAGCATGGATGAAAAAGGGAAAAAATCAAAACTACTTCACATCTTTGAATTATTATCTTGAAAGATACTGTAATGTAAGTAGGAAAGGTGAATATTTTTAAAAGTTTAATCAAATTTAGATTCTGCTTGCAACGTGGTTAATGTTAATTGTTAAGCCGTTTCTGAAAGTGTTCTTATATATCACCATGTATTTCAAGTAATGAGAGGACACTGTTATAAATAGGGAAAAAAATAATATTGCAGTGTCCTTATGCTTCTCCTAGCTTTAGAAATGGCATATAGACTAATCCTCCAAGGTGTTAGATACCTCATCCGGAGGACTGAACGACTTGGACTACATTAGAAAGAGAAACGAAGTTGTTTCTGGTTTCAGCTCCAATGTATTTATTAAGCTAGCATTTCTGATACAAATACCTAATGGCAGGCATTCGCATGATATTTCATAGCATGCATCCTTTGTGTACACTGCATGCAGTGCATCAGTAGGCTGCTGCTGTGGTAAGACTGCAGAGGCATTGCAGTCTTGCTACTATCGTTGGTTGTCATGGCCACAAGTAATACACAATATGAGGCACAAAGATTCAGACAATTTTTTAAAATGATACCACTTTTTTCCTGATGTGTTTTATTTTTTTTTAACAAGCTTTATGCATGATTATAGAAAGCACCTACATACAAAAACAATACCTTCGCAACTTCCTGTATTGCTTAAGAAATGCCAGTACTTACGTTTATATATAATATCCAGTGACTAATTTTGCAAATAGTTACATTTCTTTTATCCATTTGCTATTGGCATGCGTGTATTAGACTCTCAAAGATCTCCTATGCATGCAAGCAGATTCAAAAGACTTGTTAATTACTTTATTTCTTCAGTGCCAAACATCATTTATGACAGGAATGAAGCTATGTTTTCAGTACCAGCATCTGCATATTACTGCTGAATGTGGAATTTTAAAGTCATATCAGAAATAAATAAATAAAAAGAATAGATTTAATTTATGAAAATTGAATTGGTTAGCAATTAAGAGTTATCCAAAATACATGCCCGCATTAAATGACTGCCATGAAGGGAGACTTTAACATTGCGATTCGTTTTTAACTGAGAGTTTCACAGGCAACAGTTAGTGTTTGGTTAATAGAAATCTAGCCATCAAGGCAGACGGGCTGTATGTAGATTGCAGGTTGCATAAACTGTGTTATCCATGGATCATGTGTAATATTTCATTACACCACAAGAGGTCACACAACATTTATAAATCTATGCCGTGGAAAAATTGATAATGTTTCTATCTGCAAAACAGTAAAGTTAAATCTCATGCACTAGGTAAAAGGCAAACGGAGCAAATTGTAAAACAACAAGAAGATAATTTTTTTTCCTGTTAAAGCGCTCTCAGCCTGTGTGATCTGCTATGAGCCATATCCAAATACTCTCTCAGTTGTATGTTTCATGCTGAAGGCAGGGGAAGCCATATGCTGTCCTGTGGTACCGTCTGAATCATTGTCAGTATATGATGTAACCTTGGAAGAAGGACAAGATCAGACTCTCCTTGGCATGGTGGGTAACATAATCAGATGATATACGATGCATCGGATGGTATTACGGTGATCAAACAAGCATGCTTGGCAGCTCAGTGAAAAGTACTAAAGCTGAGTTTAGCTGGACAAATTGCTGCTAGTTCAGCAAAATGATAGACACAAAACAGATTTTAATTTTGTAGAGATTGCAGCCTGAATTTGTGAAACAGGATCATTTCATAAAGACACCATCCAGAATTTTCAACAGAAGTCTTAGTGTGATACAGTGATGCAATTCCTGGTATCTTGTGTGGCAGTAATACCCCACTGCAATTTCTGTTTGCTCTCACTAACTCTGAAGCAAGCAGAGGCCAGTGAGCCAAAGTATGGAAGAAATGTGGTGGGTGGAGGAAGGTGGCAAATTAGTGCAGTGCCACCTCATGGCAGGGCAGGAATGGAACAGCCTTGCTGCTGTGGGAAATACGTGTGAAGAAAGTAGTTTTGGGAGGAAGTATAAAGGAGCTGATTCTTTAGTGTCTGCCCTAAGGTATGCATGACCTCATACAGTTAGGGATGTGAGCATACTGCTTGATGCCCATGTTTCTCAGCTTCTTCCATTGCTAACCCTTCCTTCTGGAAGGATGATACATCACATCATGTGAAGGTTATTTCTGAGTAATTTTTCTACTTTCCAAGCTTTATCTGTAGTAGAGGAATGATAAGGCCATAATTATTTGACAGACGATAGCCTATCATTTATATCATTAAAAACTGCCAGATTACATGCCTAGCTTACAGGACTTCAACAGTGTCCCTTGCGTAAACAAGTCTTCATCCACTCAGGTAAACATATAACTAAAGAGGAAGGAATAACACTAGGCAGGAACTGACCAGTATCATTTTGGCTTTCTTCTCAGAGTTTAAATACAAATGCTGTTTACTGTATTAATAATTTTTAGTACTTGTATTTTTTCTCCTAGGAACTCACAGAGCTTCTCAACAAAGGGCAAGTATATTTATTTCTATTTTATAGACAGAAAACAGAACTAAAAGCTTAAACTGTCATGAGGAATAAACAGCCCCAAAAGACAAAACCTATTTCAAACATATAGCCTGAAATAGCTTACCAAGCTTCTTTTGTAAGTGCAGTCCTCTGTATCTTAAGGAAGGTCACACAGAGCTAACCTTAAATGTCCTCTCTTTTATATAGTTGGTTATGTTAGCTTTCACTTAAGTTTGTGTCTTTTGTAGAGCTACATAAGCTGTACACATTGGTCTGTTTTACTCTTCAAATGAGCATAAGACAGGGACAATAATTAAATATGTTTTCCTGTTTCATTTTCTACAGTACCTTTTCAGGACTGCAGACTCTTAGGCATTTATTTCTTACAGCAGATGGATGATCTTTTCTGTAAGTACCTGATATTCAGGAAACCTTAATTTGGTTGGATGAACTTTCTTTGTGACCTTGAACAAGTTATTTAATACCTTTACACCTCCATTTCCCACAGAGAAAAGACATGTAGTACTCCTATGGTGGTTGGGGGAAGGAGGATAGTTGGTAAATAGACGAAAGAACAAACAGCCATAATGACAAAATTAACACTCCTCTCAAAATCCAATTTATTCCAAAATGTGAAAAAAATGGAAGAGAGAATTAAATTCCTGAGGAGGAGGAGGACTGTTTTTTAGAGAAAAGCAAGGGGTTGTAACAGATGGGAAGAGGGAGAACGTGGCACATCCTACAAGCCTTATGTCAGGGCAAGGCTATAGATGGAGATTGTGAATATTCCTCACTGCAGAGAGCTTGCAAGACCAAACACAACAATTTAAAGTTGATCCCCCACTTAATCTCAAATTTTCAATACAATGAGGAAAGGGTATCTGTAATACAATCACTATTACTTAAGCTTTCAGGCAAATGTTGTGCTTTGTTTTAAACAGTTGTTAAGCACTGGAGATACTTTCATGGGAGTAACTGAGGTGTGTGGATAGGAGGCTGTGCGAAGTGTTTGTGGAAGGCTCTTGCGTTAGGAAGAGAGGTACAGCACAAACGAATTGCACAATGAGGAAACAAGTTCACTTTTTGCATGGGAAACACGATAAAGTCTGTGGTTCCAGAACAGATGGGAATAAAGAGGACTTAAGCAACTTTTTGTGTCTGTACTCTACACTGCTTCAGGGACTAAAGTAAACCAGAAGTAGTGTGACCCGTGGGTGACAAGTTACTCTGAGCCAGCAGCACTGCATGGGGCTGGTGCAGCAGTGCCCACTCTGGAATGTGCCAGCCGCTGTGGGAGCTCCCCAGGCGTGCTGCGAGGAGTCGCACCTGACTCAGCAGACACCGGACAGCTTTATGGCATGTCTTTGCTGCACCAGCAACAGCCTGGAAGCAGACATCCTTCACCTCCTTTGTGACCAAATCCAACATATGGAAAGGTTGCAAGCAAAAGTGATAAAATCATACCTAATTAGACTAATTCATTCTGAACAGTTTTCCCCAGTGAGTATGGAGACAAAAGAACAGCAAATGCTCTCGTAACAGTGACTTCCATTCATTAATAAGCATGACTTGAATACATGGATCGTTAGAGAAAGAAATCAAGGGAGAAATGAGTGGTCTGATACCAGCACCTTCCTGACATCCTCTGAAATCCTTCTTTCAGTCATCGAAAGTGCAGGGAATGTAGCACACTGTAGTGATAGTCCATTCCCAATCTTTATTGAGACATGTAACCATTTTCGAAAATAAAATAACATCAGTACCTGGCATTTGAAGGAATCTCCTCTGAAATCCAGATATGTCTAACGTTTTTTAATGCAACCAATTCTCCAGACACTGCTGCTAATAAATTATAGACGATACACACCTACACTTTTCAACAGCAGATTGCAGCAGCTTCTTCTGTGCCTATTTTTATTTTCCTCATTTCAAGGTCTACTGTTCTTTGTCATAGTTATGAATCTCCAAGTAAAAGTAACAAAGGTGAGTACAATTTAGAATATTAGGCAAGTTCAGGACAGACAGATAAAACATATCTTAGAGGTGAATCAATTAATGAAGCTCAATTTTTATAATGTTTAGAAGCACACTGCATAATAAATTATCATGGTTTACCAGATTGAGGAGTAGGGTCTTCTGTCATGCAAGAATGAGTGACCATTGAATTGCTCTGGGTAATTCAAAGAACAATTTCAATCCAAATTCAGTTCTCTGAATTTGCTGAGTCTCTGATTCATGCATACAGCCACTCCGGGCACTTAATACAACCTGTCAGCTGCATGAACTTAAGTGCCTGCAATGTGAGGAGCAATAGAGTTCATGGGGCTGTTTTGCCATTTGCGTGAACCTTACACTCCTAAGCTCTGCTATGGAGTTATTTAGAGCGGGAAGTTCAAGATGGTTGAATTTTGTATGAACAGACTCATCTGGCAGCATAGGAGCTCTTTAAAGACAAGATCCTAGAAGTACTGGTGATAAGTTGCCTTATTTGTCCATGCAGAGTGACTGCAAATGTATTGCTGTTCTGAACTATTTTAGTTTAAACCCATTTTCACAGTAAGAAGGAATTGGACATTCTGAAGTTGTAATAATTGATGATACTTTTCTGTAGAAGAATATTCAGTCCCATGTTTCAGAGCTAGAACTAATTTTCAACTCTTTGAGAGAAGAATGAGACCAAAGCTGGTGGAAAATTTCCACACGTCTGCCATCAAAGGGCTCCAGTACACCCCAAGGACTGAATGATAAATATAGTCAGAAGCAAGACACTAGGCTAGCAGGACTCTTTGAGCCCTGTGTGGGAGATCGTCTAACGGATATCAATAACTTTACAGAGAGGGTAGTTACGTAACACCATAGACATGCACTCAATTAATTTTTAAATGCAGTTTTTCTCCCATTGGTAAGGTTAAATCCTTTCGAAGGTGCTGGGAGCTTTGCATTTGGACATGTAAATCCTCAGGCACTGATGAGTTTTGTTTGACACTGTTTATTTAGTTTATTTATCCTCCTCCACTTAAGTGCAGTCCCTGTGAAGTTAGCATGCCTCTCTTGAGCTGCTGCAGATCCTTTGGAGAATAAGTGGTAAAAAAATTCTGACGCAATAATACTGGCACTTGAATTACATAGGTGTAAATAAAAGTGCTTTGGGCTGTATTCTGCAGTCTCATAAATGCAATCTCATAGGTACACGTTTGCCATAGAGGAGAGCTCTGCATGAGCACAGGGATGTGAGAATGGAGATCTGATTCCAGATGCTGAGGCTCAAGTCATCTTGATAGGCGGCCAATCTACACTGCTGATGCCTGATTATACTACATCATTGCGTGAAATAGCAGCAGCACTTGCACTGCTCTTAGTAGTTAAGAATTGGTAACAGCTCTTAACTAACCCTGTCTTAAAACTTTATTTTCAAAAAATTCATATCTGGGTAAAGCAAGATCCCATACTGGGTAGACTAGTAACACATAACTATAATAAAAAAATTCTTCATAGGAAGATAAAACTTCGTGCTAGACAAAGAAGGAAAAGAACAATCCTGAAGAAACAGAGTGGGTAGGCTTTTTTGAGACACAGTGTGAAAGACATCACATTAATTTGCAGTATTTTGTTCAAAAACAAAATACTATGTACATTTAGAATGCTACAGTGATTAAAATTCAAATATCGAGACTAAATAAAGATCTTACCAACGAGTTTATTTCCCCCCCCCTTTTTTTTTTGTTTCCTTTGCATCATAACCCGTCAGTATCATCAGAGCTTCAATAAGAAGGGTCTGAGACTGAACACTTTTTTTGGCATAGCGTCATTGTTTGAGTTTCTATATGCAACAAATCTCCTCAACCGCATGAAGCATCTTCTACTCTATAAGGAAGAACTCCACCACACAAACCGCGAAGGATTGTCCACCAACTTGACGTAATTCTTACAGTAACAACTTTTGTGTTTAAATGTTAATCACACTTACGTATCCTATGAAAAAAATTTATAATCTCAGCAACAAAAGTAGATACACTGTAAGTACTTTGTATGCCTTCAATACATCAATAAATTGCTGCTATCTTTTTTTTGCTTGAAGCAAATACAAATCTCATCCCAGTTTGTTTTTATTAAATTTGTTATTGATAGGAACTTTGTTCCTGCACTTTAAGTTACCTTTATTTTCCTAGTACTTAAACAGCAGAAATGAAATATACTGTTGTTCAGGGAAATTCATTAAGCTTCGATTTTTTTGTATTCTGTACTTGTGAACTAAACCAAAAACTAATCTAGAATGATCAAAATTAATCTTTCATTGGAATGTTTTCCTGTATGCTTTCTGTTAATTTAATCATCAAACGTATAACGTCAAGCTTTAAATCTGTGTTTTTCAGCAGAGTTACTGTATGAAAAAAAATATTTAAAGCAATTAAAAAACTCTGCAGAACAAGTATTATGTACATACTCATTTATAAGATGATCTGTTTAGAGAAGAATAGAAGATATTGACTTCATGACTAATTTCAGGCATCCCAATGATGAGGGATATTTATTTCCAACATTTTGATTTAACTGTGAAAGCTCTAGCAAAGCACGTCACTGGAAATAAGAAATCTCACTCAACAGTAGATTTTACTTTGTTTTGTTTCCTTTATTTTGTCTGACAGCAATAACCCAGTCTGTAAGCAAAGGATATATCCAAAGGATATATCTTCTTAGACTGCGGCAAGGATTTTGGAAGGTACGCCTGTCTTTCTCTTTTCTGTTCCCTTTTTCCTGCTTCAATATTGTAACTTGGAGCCACATTATTCTTCTATTTTTGTTCTTATGGAAACAAAGCCAAATATGGAGTCTGGGCTTTCAGTGGTAGTGGATGTTCTAGGCCACTGCCAGAAAAGGAAGACAGAAAGGGGACATGCTTTTTTCCGACAGAGGAAACAGTCCAACTCAGTTTCTCATTCTCAGGGATGGGGGCAGAAGGGTCAATAGTGATTCCAAAAGCTCGACACCAGGAAGTAGTATGGTGTCATGAAGCTGTGCATCATGCTCCATGTGTAGCATGTGCCTCTTACAGCATCAACTGTGTCAATGCTCTGTTGAGGTGAGATGTGACAGCATGAAATGATGCTGTCTTGAAGCCAAGTGGAAAAGTGAGAATGTGGCTCTCTGATGTGAAGTTATTACCACAAGGGCAGCTGCATGTTAGTGGGATTGCTTGGCTACAGGCCTAGCTGTCTCACAATCAGAAATTCAAAGACAGAGCATGACTGTCTGCCTGTATGAAGAAGTGCCCAAACCTCCCCCAGCCATGTATATATAACACTTCAGCATCTCAAACCACCACGTTTCCTACTCTGTAGCAACAATTGTATTCTTTTTCTGTCACATGTATGAGTGGCATGCACTGCAATGTAGGTAAATTAATGCTTTGTTTTTACTTTGGAATTGAGTTACTATATGATGTAATAACTATTTAAAAGCTTCCCAAGTCCCAGTGACCTCCAGCCTTCAGTGCAACAGTACTGCTTATGTTAGCTAACCTGAGTGTACAACTCCATTCTCAATGTGTGACTTCATTTAGAGGCACTGACAACCTTGGAAAGATCCAGGGAAAAAACCACAGGCCAGACCAAGGTTCAGACTTAGCTTCTTTCTTTTATTCCTTTGGGCCTGGGCCAACAACTGTCTTCTTTGAGTGATTTTGGATTCAGAAGGAACTCTGTCCTGCTTTCACCTACATCAGGGATGACCCAGCCTACACATCAGCAGACAAAACCGCTACAAACACTTTCTCATGCTTTGGCTGTACAAACTCTCTGCTGTTAAGGACGTCAGCTGCCTCTGTACAATTTTTTGCATCTTTTTATTGCTAGGTTTGGCAAACATAATGCATATAATGGATCAGGGCACTACGTTAAATGCCAGAAAAGTGTGTAAGAATTGTCTAAAAACAGTGATATCCAAAGATGTACAGTGTCTGCCCTATTAATAGTTTTTAGCGCTTCAGTACTAGACGACATTTGTATCTCAAGCTATAATTGATGACTCCTGTAAAGCTAATAATTAAAATAAACCATATTCACTGCTTCTAAAATGGAGTCTGCTAGATATTTAATCAGATCTTGTACTTGACCTCTGAAGGGTAAATCTATCCTCTTAAATCTTCCCTGCCACTTATTTATGTTATTTATTATTTGTATACGTTAGTGACAGTTGCATATTAAGCGTTGTCCCAGCTTTGAAAGATGCTCTGAGGAGTACATATGGACTCTGTGGAGCTCAGAGTCCAAAGAAAGACAAATTGCTAGGGCAAAATGAATAACCAGCGGGAATTTAAAACATACATATGTACGTGTGTGTATATATGAATCAGCTAGTTCAGTGAAGGCTGCAGAACAATGTAATGGATTTTGTTTAAATAAGTGAAAAATGGTTTAGAAATATAATTATTCTACTCCTGAGTAAGGCTGTTTTTCATCTTTGGTGTTATTGCCTTTAGTATGCATTCTGTCCTTAGGGAAAATTGTTGTATCTGAACCACTGCATTTTTATGTGTGCAAGTAATGAACTAGCTTGAATTTGCTGCTGGAGTAAGATTTGTTTTTAATGTGATCTTTAACATAAACAGATCTTCAGTTCTAATTGTATTTTTCAAAGTTTTAAAAATTCCAATAAATTAATTTGGAATTTGAAGAAAGACGAAGTAGGAAAATGTCCTGGATTTTTGTCCATTAACTTCATATTAGAAGACATTTCTTAAAAGAGTAATCCTGGAGCAGAGCACTTTTATTCCCTACCCATGGTCTCACATGATCTCTGTGGACTTAGTACCTCTTAGTGACCTTCCATTTGCATCTAGTAACATTAAGATCAAATGAGCTTCCTTTTCCAAGGCATATCTCTAACGACATGGGCTTTCCATGTACAGTTAATAAATACATAAACTGAATTGCTTTTCTTTTTTCTCAGTTGCTTGTGCTTCTTTTCTCCCCTGACTGTGCCTTCTCCTTATCTGGGTAGGACTTTTCCTCCTGGTGCTGATACTATTAGTAATGTTATTCCAAGCCCTAATGGTTGTCCTTTTTCTGACTACAGCTGTGACTACTCTTTATTCTCTCCTTGTTGCCACAAACCTTTGATGGCAACTTGTTCTTGCGTTTTGGCTTGGACATGTGATAAGGAAGAAAAGAGAAAAAAAGGTAGGATGATTAGAAAGTGCTCATTATGTTCTGTTTTGATTATCCACTGCTTTATATCATGCAGGCCAAGTAGTAATCTTCAAAATCTCCTTTAAAATGTGTCTTGAATGATGCTTTTTAGAACACAGGTCTGGCAAACGTGGCCCAGGATAACTGTGTGTAGATCTCTGTCCTTGCTTAATGGTTATTTTAGTATAAGATCTTACTAAACCTTCTATTGACCATCAAATAAATTTCAGTCCAGATCCACCCAAGCCTATCAGTCATCTGGTTAAATACAAATCGGCCAAGCTAACAGCCAGGCAGAGAGATGCTGAAAGCTAGCTGTTCAGAAATGCCGAGGAGAAGATAGTATTTGATAGGTCAACTAAATGCAACCCTAAGTTGTCTGCATATATGAGATAGAGACTCACAGCCTGAAAGCCTCTTGCAGATTTGGATAACTAATGAAACTTTGTAATAACAGCTTCAGAACTGAGAAGTAGAAGATTAAAATTCTTAAAAAAAAAAAAAAAAAAAGAGTGACCATGTTACGGTTTTGAGCAGGATGAACTGATGTGTAAAAACAGTAGACTTTTTACAATTGGGCATACTTTCGAGAAATTACCCTATCTGAAACCCAAAGATGCTACCTTAGATCATAGACAGTAAATGATCTAAGGATCTTTTTTCCTTCTCCCACCTACTCTTCTCCTTAAGCTTACTACTTTCATTGCTATTTCTGTATCTTAATTTTCCTTTTTTCTCTGCATATGTGAAATTGTTTATGATTTCTATTTTTTCCCTTCATGAAAGCTTTTTATTTTCTGGAAAGTTCAATGTATAATTGATACTGGACACAATGTTGCTGTGACAGGAGTGGTTAGTGTGCAGCCACATGTATTGGGTTTGTGTGGCAAGGTTTTGGTAGCGGGGGGGGCTACAGGGGTGCCTGCTGTGAGAAGCTGCTAGAAGCGTCCCCTATGTCCGATAAAGTTAATGCCAGCGGGTTCCAAGACGGACCCACCGCTGGCCAAGGCCGAGCCAATCAGTAACAGTGGTAGCGCCTCTGGGATAACATATTTAAGAAAAAGAAAAGAGGTTACAGGGGAGTTGCAGTTGCAGCCAGAGAGAGGAGTGAGAAGATGTGAGAGGAACAACTCCTCAGACACCAAGGTCAGTGAAGAAGGAGGGGGAGGCGGTGCTCCAGGCGCCAGAGCAGAGATTCCCCTGCAGCCCGTGGGGAAGACCATGGTGAGGCAGGCTGTCCTCCTGCAACTCATGGAGGTCTACGGTGGAGCAGATATCCACATGCAGCCCATGGAGGACCCCACGCAGGAGCAGGTGGATGCCCGAAGGACGCTGTGACCCTGTGGGAAGCCCATGCTGGAGCAGGCTCCTGGCAGGTCCTGTGGACTCGTGGACCCATGGAGAGAGGAGCCCATGCTGAAGCAGGTTTGCTGGCAGGACTTGTGACCCCGCAGGGGACCCACGCTGGAGCAGTCTGTTCCTGAAGGACTGCACCCCATGGAAGGGACAAACGCTGGAGCAGTTTGTGAAGAACTGTAGCCCGTGGGAAGAACTCACATTGGAGAAGTTCATGAAGGACTGTCTCCCGTGGGAGGGACCCCACGCTGGAGCAGGGGAAGAGTGTGAGGAGTCCTTCCCCTGAGGAGGAAGGACCGGCAGAAACAACGTGTGATGAACTGACCCAAACCCCAATTCCTCATCCCCCTGCGCTGTTGGTGAGGAGGACAGAGAGAATTTGGGAGTAAAGTTAAGCCCGGGAAGAAGGGAGGGGTGGGGGGAAGGTGTTTTTAAGATTTGGTTTTATTTTTCATTATCCTACTTTGATTTGGCTAGTAATAAATTAAATTAATTTTTCCCCAAGTCGAGTCTGTTTTGCCCATGACGGTAAATGGTGAGTGATCTCCCTGACCTTATCTTGACCCACGAGCCTTTCGTTATATTTTCTCTCCCCTCATCGGTTGAGGATGGGGAGTGATAAAGCGGCTTTGGTGGGCACCTGGCATCCAGCCAGTGTCAACCCACCACACCACACGATATTGGGACTAAGCCATTCATTTTTTTCATCAGTGAGCCTCAGGTTACGTTAATTGCTGTAGGGGACTGAGACAACAGACAAATCATGAAATGTCTCCAGCCAGTCCAGTTCTTAAGGCTGAAAAAATTACATAGACTGTCTTCGTTGCTCAGGGATTGATCTAAATTGTGATGACAAATGGCCCCATAACCAGTTAGTGGTATGTATGCTGAGTGGAAATAACCTAGAATTTGTGTAGAAAACACTATAATGCTATCAAATTTAAACACCCATAGGAAAGTGTTAAAACATATAATGGAAAATAAAACTTGTCTATGCTTTAAAATCAAACCTGGAATGATTCTGTATGTTGTTTTCTGTATGCTGCTGAGGTATTTTTAACAGAACATTGTTACTATGGTCCCTGTTGACCTTAACTTCTGCTATATACCTCCTTTAATTTCATCCCACATGAAGTCTATATAGACTTCTCTGTAAAAACACACATTTTAAGTTTGAATCTCAGAAACACCTGCTTGCATCATGTCTACAGACCTCAACCATATCTGTTAAAATCTGTAGGTGGTCCTGTGGTCCTCAGTGAACTCTGACTCACATCCCAAGTCACAATGTAAATTAAAATCGTAATTTTTAACTTAAATAAATGTACTTTAATTAAAATTATAAAATTTAATATATGCAAACCTATTAGACATGTACTGTTAATTTAAGAAAAAATATGAGTGTTTATGTCGCAGAACTATAGAAGGCACAGATATTAAGGAACAATAGACCATCTCTTTTGTGTCTACATGGATAATTTTTCTGTTCAACACAAATAGGGCATTGTCCAGTCTAACTTCCAATGTCTCATCTGGTGAGACATGCATGTACTTATTTGAAGAAGCTACTCTAAGATGTTCCAGTAGATAACACTGATAGAACACTTTTTTGATTAATTACTCTAACTCCTCCTGTGACACTGCTTTGTATCCTTTTAGCTACTCAAAACACAATTTAATAAATCTATTTTTCAATATATAAAACCATATTCTTATATAGCTGACAAAGAAAATCCTCACAAAAACCTCTGTACCATAAACAGTGTAACATAATTAGCTATAAATTAAATTTTCTCCAATGCAAACTCAAAAGCTCTTTCTTATTATTCCTAAAGATTTAGATGACGTCAGTCCAATTCTTGTGGGCTTGTGTTGCCTTACTGTTTTCTCATGTACCTCAGACTCTCAGTTGTTATTCAGCCTTGGTATTATATCAGTGCTCAAACTTAGGGTGTAATTTCAAGCTCAGAACCCTTGCTTTCACACAGGTAAAAGTACAGCTAATTAGCAATAGCTTCCTGGTGAACAGGACCACACACCCTGGCTGAGCCAGGAACTCGGAATCTAGGCATCAGGAGTAACTGCAGCTCACAGTGGTTTGACCCTTCCTCCAGCAGGAACCAACTGTTTGCTACTATCTTCTTCCCAAAAGTGGTGGTGACTTTTCAGCCAGCCTTGTTTTGTAGGACTGATGGAATACAGTTGCCTACAAATACAAATGCTTCTGACTCTCCATGTGAAAAATTCTGCATGTGAGTAGACTTTTCTTAACTGGTTACAGACAAACCACTTCAAACACTGCACATGATGTGCTTCAGGCCTTTTAACCTTTCATAGAATCATGGAATCATTTAGGTTGGAAAAGACCCTTAAGATCATAGAGTCCAACCATTAACCTAGCACTGCCAAGTCCAGCACTAAACCATGTCCCTAAGTGCCACATCTACACGTCTCTTAAATACCTCCAGGGGTGGTGATTCCACCACTTCCCTGGGCAGCCTGTTCCAATGCTTGATAACCCTTTTGGTGAAGAAATTTTTCCTAATATCCAGTCTAAACCTCCCCTGGCACAACCTGAGGCCATTTCCTCTTGTCCTATCGCTTGCTACTTGGGAAAAGAGACTGACTCCCACCTCGCTACAACCTCCTTTCAGGTAGTTGTAGAAAGCTATAAGGTCTCCCCTCAGCCTCCTTTTCTCCAGACTAAACAACCCCAGTTCCCTCAGCCACTCCTCGTAAGAGTTGTTCTCTAGACCCTTCACCAGCTTTGTTGCTCTTCTTTGGACATGCTCCAGCACCTCAATGTCTTTCTTGTAGTGAGGGGCCCAAAACTGAATGCAGTATTTGAGGTGCAGCCTCACCAGCGCTGAGTACAGGGGACAATCACTTCCATAGTACTTTTTCCTTTCTGAAATCCAAGTCAGAAACATCACATTCCCAAACATTCAATCACTATTGTTGTTCACTGGTGAATTCTGTTTGGTTTGTTGATTGGCATCTTTTGACAGTGTTTTCCACAACTGAATACAATATTCCTCATGAAACTGTAACAGGAACATTTGCATTTTGTGTTACCCTTCCCATCCATAACAGGATGCAAGCTACTTTTTAACTGGAGCTGTTTCTGTTCTGCCACATGAAACAAGTGTCCCATTAACTGTACATTGATACTTTCTGGTAACTTTCAACATTATTCCTTTCCAGGTTTGTGCTCATACATATTTTATTGGTATTCACATTACAGTCTCTTCAGTATAACAGCCTTCATCTTACAAGGTGAATCATTTTGCTGTTCTTCTGGCCATTGTGCTAACCTTCCCAACGCCTCTGTTTTATATGTCAGTCTTCACTGATGCTTGCTGCATTTCTGGGTCATTAATGAAGATGTAGGCTAAAACTTGACATAGTATTGATTTTCTCAGTGATTTGCTTGAAATGTGTCCAAACTGATTCATTGACAGTTCATGTTTTTCTTGTTTACTTGTCAACAAATGATGACAAATCATTTTTCTTCCCTTCTAGTTAGATAAGTAACTTGTATGTTACAGTAAGGCCAGTATGCTGGAGCCAAGGACATCTAATTCATTTCTCCCAGCAGATGTTTATATTTAGTAGCCACAAGAACAGATTCCCTCCATTAGAATAAAGTGGCATAAACTGTAAGTTGGTCTGTCTGTGTGGTGTACCAACTGCATCAAAATGGGATGCAAACACCACCAGAATACTTGGACATTCTCTGCCTGCCTCCAGGTCCAAAGATATCTCCACCCCTGCCAACAGTCATGGAGCCCAAGTAAGTTAAGTTTGGAGACTCTTGTTATAATGGCCTGATCTCCACCAATACAAGAGTCTGAATAACCTACAGTAGTATTCTTGAGCTCTAACAGTGAATTATTTATTATTAAAGCAAAACACAGTGAGTAGGGTGGGTAACATATAACTTAACAGACACTGTCTTTTTAACACCTTGTGGTATGTTGTCTATTCCTGTAACGTATCTAAAAAAAACCTTGATAAATTAGGACTTTTCCAGGGCATAGATTTTTTCAGACCTTCACACTGAACCTGATAAATCTGCATAAAAACTTAGCACATTTTCAGTTGCTCTGTACACTTTGATATTAACTGACTTCAACACATGTCAGCATTTCCTGAATCTAACTGGTTTTTGCAAACTAGGATACTAATTACCTCTTAATAACCAGTAGGTTTTATATTTTAAAAATCAATTATTGTTTTATTTAGCATTAAAGTTTGCTTTTTTTCCTTCTGTTCTGAAATATCTAGGTTGGATTCAGCACTAGGTTTGTTGGCCCTTGGAGAGGTGGCCAAAATAAACTTGTACTGCTTGAAGATTTTAATGGACCTAGTGAGAGATTTTATTTCCACCTTAGTGTGTCTTCAGAAACAGGTAAAAGCACGGCTAATTCAGATGTAGGAGGAGGTGTGTTTGTTAGAAATCCTAAATTGAAGAGAAGCAGAGCATTTTCTTTGCTGTGTAAAATCGAAGGTCATGCTGACCTTAGTTCTTTGAGATGGAGGGTAGAATAAACAGGCTAGTTATTACAATAGATTAAACATTTGGGAAATAATTCTGTATTATAAAAAAGAGGAATGACAGAATGGTTATTTCCTGTACTAAGTTAGTTGCTCCAGTTACTTTGGGGAGTTAACATGAATAAGTGTGACATTAGATTTTAGTATGGTATTCAGATCCCACTATATAATGAAAAAGAAGGCCAATGGTATTCTGGGCTGCATTAGGAGGAGTGTTGCCAACAGATCAAGGAAGGTGATCCTTCTCCTCTATTCAGCACAGGTGAGGCCACACCTGGAGTACTTTGTCCAGTGCTGTGCTCCCCAGTACAAGAGAGACATGGAGAGAGAGTTGGACTGGAGCGTCCAACAAAAGGCACAAAGATGTTAAGGGAACGGAGCATCTTTCCTATGAGGAAACGCTGAGAGAGCTGGGACTGTTCAGCCTCGAGAAGAGAAGGCTCCGGGGGATCTTATCAATGTATATAAATACTTGAAGGGAGGGTGCAAAGAAGACGGAGCCAGACTCTTGTCAGAGGTGCCCAGTGACAGGACCAGAGGCAATGGGCACACACTGAAACACAGGAGGTTCTCTCTGAAGATGAAAACATGTTTTCACTGTGAGGGTGACTGAGCACTGGCACAGGTTGCCCAGAGTGGTGGTGGAGTCTCCAACCTTGGAGATATTAAAAAACCATTTTGACATGGTCCTGGGCAACTGACTCTATATGGCCCTGCTGGAGCAGGGGGGTTGGACCAGATGACCTCCAGTGGTCCGTTCCAACCTCAACCGTTCTATCATTCTGTGCTTCTGTCAACAATATAGTAGTATTTTAGGTAGCTAAGAGAAAAAATACTTTTGTGGGAGCCTTAATAATGTAATAGATTTTCTAGATATTTGATCAAAGCTTCATATTCCTTCTAACAGGAAGAGAAGTCCACGAAAAATCTGTCGTCCTGACCCTGGGAAATAGGCTGTGTGTACCCATCTGTACTCCAAGCTATTTGTTTAAGTGTTATTAACTCAGAGCTACAAAAAATGGCTTTTTTTTTGATTCTATGATTGTACAAAATCACAAAAGCATCCTGGAGAACTAAGAGGAGCAAGATTTTTGAGCTTTTACCATGCCACCATCCAACTGACTGTAAGTACCTAATAAGTCGAAACCCCATTTCTGCCACTTTTACGCATATGGTAACATTATAAAGCAGAGTGAGAAGAAACCCAGCAGCAGAAAACAGACTTTGGTGTTTAGCTTTCATTTCCCAGAGCATTTGGAGAGATTTTTGTACAAAACTCCAAAAATACTGGAGCTTCTATTTAGCTTATTCTCACTGAGACCTCTGAATAATACCATTTGCTTAGCCCAGTTTGTATTTTCAGATTTAATTCTGAACAAGAATACTTTCCAAGCCACAGGTTGGATGATTTTTTTTTCCAACTTGTAATACAAGGAACCCTTTGACACACAGAGAAACGATAGAAGTAATGCACTCAATTATTTTTTTGAAATGGGAGAATAATTCCTATCATATGAAGTTAGTTATTTTTCTTATTGCCAAAAGTGCCATTTGCCAGCAATAACAGTTTTTGATATAGCTGAGAAAAAACAGTTAAACAGTATATTGAATTTTTTTTTTTAATTAACCATTTTAAGATTGAAATTATCTGGCTGTTCTTTTAAACAATAATTTCAGCATGGCAGTCAAAGAAAGTGAAGCATACCAGCAGCAAGCACAGGGTTACATACAGATTGAGTTTCCATTTCCCAAGTAACAGTCACCTTATTCCAAAAATAGTAGAAGTGACTTTCAAGGACAGGTTGAGTTGCGTGAGAAGAAAGCTCTTACTCCATGTGTTACTCACTGCTTAGTTCAGTTGCTAAAGGAACTTCAGAAGCAAGCATGGACACATAAGGGCCTTCTCCAACATCTAATGAAGCCAGTGAAAAGACTTCATCAATTCAATGGATTATAGAACACATGCAAATGGTTCCCAAATACTTAGCACCACTTCAGTATGCATCCAATTTACAATGTCTGCTTTGTCTCAGTAAATGCAGAAACATTTAAATGCTTCAAAAACTAGGAAGAAAAAGCAAGCAGAATGTATAGAGAACCATGGATAATTTTTTTATTACAAGGCACAGTAATTATACTGTAGTTATTCATCACTAAATCCAAAGATCAGCAACCTGATTACTACAACCTATTGGCATGCGTCTTACCTTTAATTTTAGTTATCACATTTTGATTCTAAATTTTATTAACCCTGGAATTACTCTCATTCAGATGGTGTACAGTCTACTCATATGAATAATGATAATTTACATATGTGAAAAAGTGAACTGTAATTGTCCTGTAATGATAATTTAAGGACACTTTAATTGCAGTAAACTCGTACATTGCAGGCCAGAATTAAGTGAATAATGAATGAAAATCAGAAAAATAAAAATCCTTTTCTGCATAACTTACTGATTTTGTGCACGTTAACCTCTTTTAAATTTTAACTGATCTACATTGAAAGAATGACTAAAGGTCTGAAAATTAGTTAATTCATACTAGAAGAGTCTGTATTTGTAGTATTTGTTAGTGGAAAGAATCTAGATATATAAACTTCAAAGACATACAAAACCTGAAAACAAGCATAAAAATTCCTGCTTATTTTGCAAAGATTATGTATACCGGTCAATAGAGACCTGTCAGGGTACAAGAAAAAGCATTTTAAAAGGATATCACTTTCATACACATGGTTCAAGAACATCATGTGTGGTGCTAATATACATGATTTTCAGCCACTTACTCCGGATCCTTACTACCTTTAGAAAGCTCTTCTTGATGTTGAATCTGTATCTCCCTTCTAATTTAAGACTGCCTTCTTGTTTTATATCTAATACACATTGAGAACAATCAGCTTCCCTCTTCCAGACTCAACAACTGCATTTCCTTCAGTCTTTCCTCAGAAAGCATCTGTTCTAGGTCTCTGATAATTTTCATTTCTGAAAGCTTACCATTGTTAAGTAGACTGGACAAATGGTTTCCCATGTTGTATATGTTTACTGGTTTGTACATGTCTCTTCGTATGATATTCAACTGTTTTGCAACGATATGATTTTGTTGACTCAAGCACAACAGGTGACTGCTAGTAACTACTAGTTATTTTCTGCAGAACTCATTGGTTGGCAGTGCAGCTGATTATTTCTACCTGCTTCACACAAACTGCTTCCTATTTCTTTTATCTGTCAAGGTCATTCTGTATTCTTATCTTGTAAAAGACATACATTCCTGTCATGATCCCACCTGAAAATGTAGCAAAGCTTTTCTCCATCAGCCAAATCACTAATGGAAATATTGAGTAGTATCAGATTCAGGACAGGCTCTGTAAGATCTCACTTGAAACATGTCTCCACTCTGACTCTGAGTAGTGAATCAACTGTAACTGCAATTGTACCTACTGAATGTTATATTGTAATTCTTGTTACTCATCCATTTGTATCTTGCTGTTTTTCTGGCTATTCTCTCTTTTTTCTCTTCCTAAGAATTGTGAGCTCTTTCATTATGTCATACAAATCACCTTCTGTCTTTGTATTCTTGACTGACTCATAGTTACTGATCAGAATCAAACCTAGAAGAACCCCAACCTTAATTGCCATCTTCTGATAAAGTTGTGCTGTGTTTGTATAGTGTCTAGCACATTAAGAAAGGTTCATGGGTGCTATAAAATACCAATATTCTGCTATTGATGCAAAGTTTTAAGTTGTACTCCTCCAACAGAAAATGATAGGCTGTTTTTAACACTTTTCAAAATTATCTGTGTAACTTCAGCTAGCATAGGTTAATTCAAAAACTTAGGACACCTTATTTATTTCCTCTAAGACTCTTTCTGTGAGGGATTTAAAGAATCCTTCTCCTCTTTTGTCTGTCAGATATTCTTTAGGGAAACAAAAGAAAAGCTGTTTGACCTTACTGTTTCTCTAATGGTTCTATGTCTCCTAAGTTGCTTCCCACACAGCAATGTCAGTGATATCTGTCATAAAGGAACATATGTGTTGTTCCTTTTGGAACCTTATTTCTAAAAAGATGCACTAACTCTGTTTGTCAAGCTTAAGAAAACATTATAAAAATCAACTTCGTAACAGCACACTTGACCTGGATGTGTAAATTTGCTTTTATTTCTTTTTAAAAAGATAAATATCATTAAAATTTGAGGCTGCCAAAAGGGGAAGGTAAGAAG
Organism: Gymnogyps californianus; assembly: GCF_018139145.2. Taxonomy (NCBI): domain Eukaryota; kingdom Metazoa; phylum Chordata; class Aves; order Accipitriformes; family Cathartidae; genus Gymnogyps; species Gymnogyps californianus. Next base: position 23,371,232 of record NC_059500.1, read on the forward strand.
GACTTACTAAAATCTCTCTTCCTCCAATGCCTTAGTATTATTCTCTGGTCTATCGTCACAAACCTTTCATTCTATTTTCCTGTGTGTTTTTTTCCAAACCGCATTGCACAGCTAAGATTGAGGAAACAGCCCAACTGTATGAGATTTGGAGTTGCAAACAACCCCCGTAAAGGTGCTGGAGATCACTTGGGCTGGTAAACAGTTCAACAAAAACAAAAGGGAGGGTGGAGATGTCTAAGTGTGATTATTTGTTAATTATAGCAAAATCCCAGCTAGCTCATGGATATTTCTGAAATATTTCTACTGAAATACAGAAAATGAAGGACATAGGTGCAATGAATCCATTGTTATGTATCCCAGGTTGAAGCATGACTCAAGAGAAGTGAGCAAGTAGCTTAAATATGATTTGGGGCTTCAAATTTCTGCAACCCCCCAAAATTTTAGTAAAACAAAATCAAAGGTAAAAGATATGTTTCTAAAATTTATAACATTCTGAGAGGAGGTGATGAGAAAAGATTAAACTGTTTTAACTCATTGTATCATTAAAGTACTCAAGGCTTCACACGTATAGTTTTGCTATAGCAATTCATTAAGTTGCCTCCCACCAGCTGAGCTGTAGTAAACGAGTGTGTGCATGCTCCTAGCATGGGCTTCCCATGGGGTCACAGCCTCTGTCAGGCATCACCCTGCTCTGGCATGGGGTCCTCCACGGGCTGCACGTGGATGTCTGCTCCACCGTGGACCTCCATGGGCTGCAGGAGGACAGCCTGCCTCACCATGGTCTTCACCATGGGCTGCAGGGGAATCTCTGCTCTGGTGCCTGGAGCACCTCCTCCCCCCCTTCTTCACTGACCTTGGTGTCTGCGGAGTTGTTTCTCTCACGTATTCTCATTCCCCTCTCTGGCTGCAATTGCTGCTGTGCACTAACTTTTTCCCCTTCTTAAATATGTTATCCCAGAGGCACTACCACCGTTGCTGATTGGCTCGACCTTGGCCAGCGGCGGGTCCGTCTTGGAGCCGGCTGGCATTGGCTCTATTGGACATAGGGGAAGCTTCTAGCAGCTTCTCACAGAAGCCACTCCTGTAGTCCCCTGCTACCAAAACCACGCAAACCCAATACACCTGCCCATTTGTGAGAAAATGCGATGGAGTGTAAATGTGAATGAAAAGCATGTGCAGTCAGTTTACGTATCTGCCATGATGAATGACAACACAGTAGGACAATCAGAACAAGGAAACCTACATAAGGTAAGAGATTTCAGAATTTTACAAAGTCATGTCCCGTTCCCACCATTTGAGTGGAAAATGTTGCCCTTTGACACTAATAAATTATGAATGAGGATGAATAAACTGTCCCAGTCTGCCTATCCTGAAACAGGCACATGGTCTTATTTAAACAGGAACTTGTTCAAATGCAGAAAAGGATGTTTTTTCATAGAACTGTAGCAACTTTTATAAGGACAAAGATATCAAGGTTAGAAATTACATCACTAGAGATTTTAAGCATTTCCCTGGACTCAAACAGATTTCAAACATTTGTTTGTATATCACAGTGTAATAAGAGTTTGTAGAACACCTAGCACACTATTGGTGTTGCTATGCATTAAGAAATACTTCAGAAACATCTGCAAGGTTTTTTTGTAATTAACAAATAATGAAGCAAGCTGACTGGACCAGTCGTACTCCAGGCTCCGCCAGACCTTGGCCCTGGTAACTTGTGATGCTGAGGGTTCTCAAGGCATCCTTCCACACCAGGCCTCATGGAAAAACCTCAGTTTCACAACAAAGTGGCACAACTTTCCAGACAGGGAATGTGCGCAGCCCCGGATGCGTATCAGGACCAGATGAAAACACAGTGTGAAGGTGTGTTAGTCCGTGGCCATGTGAGAAGGACCCTAGCTAGATCATGGAAGGGAAAGATATGTGGGAAAGGCTGGCCTTTTGAAAGCATGAGTACTTCTGAGCAGAAGTTAACACCCTGATTTTAGAGTAAAAGCTTTCTCAGCCTTCTTTTGGTCAAGGTGCTTCAAGGAAAGTATGAAGTGTGATTAATACCTATACATTTTCAGATGATTTACTTTCAAAAAAGTTACATTCATAAAGACACCCTCTTGTAACGGTGATGCTTTTGGGCATTTTTTTAGTATTGAGTCAGAGAATAGTGGCACAGGTTGAATTCCAATTACTTCGGTGTTTTTAATTTTCTTTCAAACTAACAGCTACCTTTAGACTCTGCCTTAGCTAATTGCACTGGATAGGAACAGTCAGAAATTTTATACTTACTATACAATTCTTATATACCATATCTGTATGTATATGCATACTGCACATACACAATATATTTATTACATACCACAGGCTAAGACACTGGGCCTGTCAAACTCTCCAATATGGGATGCAGTGTTACAATCCTGCTGAAAAGCCTGAACGTAACTTTATTTTTTAACTATTATGGAAGAACATGATCTGCATTTTAACACCCTTTGGTAGCGCACAAAATAACTGAGGAGGACAGGTCTGCCATCCATCATCACCTTTTCATTAAACATAGTAATTGCAGAAATCTAGTGGACTGGTTATTAAACCCTAGCCCAAGAAATCATTCTCTGAATTTACACTTGAATTGCTATAGAGGAATTTTTCAAAAGCAAAAATCTCACAATCAAAGGAAAGTGTAACACACTTGACAAAATGTCACATCGATTTCTGAAGGTAAAAAAACCTGTGAATACAGCTTTTGATATTACATATTCTTCCATTCTTTAATCCTTCAAGAAAAGCTAACATGGAGTAACAATCATGATAAAAGCAATGCTTTTGTTTTTAATCTCTGAAACACTACATCAGATTACATTCAAAAATTCACCCACTTTGGTTTTTCTTTTCTTGTTGCAGAACAGATTGATGTTCCTCTTAAATCAGTCTTTGGTTTAGGATTTACAGTGTAGATATTCCTTTTTTGAAACTAAACAGAGCTCAAAACAAGGTTTTATTTTAATTAGTGAATTTAATTTATTATAAATCTGTGAAGTACACTGCTATCACAGAACATAGCTCCACAGGTGGTGATACAAAAAAACCCCAATTATTTTAATACTCTATTTAATCTCCACTGCAGTAAGAATAAAAATACAACAAAAACATATATACTAGTGAAAACAGCTATACATTTCAGCAACATACCAACATCATCAAACAATAGAGGTACATACCTTTCCTACCTACAAGAAAGGTAGCCCAAGGGAAGAGATTCAATAAAATATTTGTATAGACAAGTCATAGTATCCCTGGCAGCAGTTAGGGTGACATATACTATTGGAGAAAGAAGTTAGAAAATTCCTTTCCATCTCACAATAGAGACAAGGTATACAGAGGGTAGAGGACTTATTTACACTGTAATTTAATTGGAGGAAAACAGAGCATGAGACCAGTTCTGGGCAACTTTGAAAAGCTCTAGAAATGCTGGGCTAAATAAGCTAAATAAGCATACACATAGATATTATTTCTAATTGAAATAACAAGCCTCAGTGAAAATGAACTTACAGAACAGAAAGACACAATCCAGTAAGGTCATTGCCAGTATAACTGTTCTGTTTTCTGCACTCATATTTCATGGTCTGGGCCATAAAAACTTGCATGGAGGATAGAAGGTGAAGAATTTTGCTTGAAAAGCAACAGTTTCAGCAATATTTTTGTTTAAATTTGAGTATTAACTATCTTTTCTTCATGAAATGCAGTGTTGGGGTATTTTTATTGTATCCCTTGAGGTGAATTAAACACGTTTGTGCTTAAACATAAAGATATTTAATGAGTTATGCATTGGGCAGAGTCCTGCCTCCATAAGTGGTTCTGCCAGGAGTCTGCAAGGATGCACCATGGTCCAATTCCTTACATATACTTACACCAGCACCCATCAAGAGAGCCTCAGCATGGAGCGCCTCAGCCCGGGGTTTGGTTCGCCCCCCAGTACCAGCTCCATCTACCTTAAGTGGCCCGAGAGCACTCATATTGCACCATTGTTACAAGTTACAGTTTTCAAACTTTTAACTTCTAATGCTATTTATACAACAGCACTTTCTCTCTTTCATACAGCGCACAATGCACAACTGCTAGAACAGTAAGTTATACCATGATATATTTGGTAAAGCATTAATACTGTGTAGGATGCTATACAGAATATGGAAAACCAAAGTGCTTTCACCGAGAACTTTTATTTTGAAAGGAAAAATGCGTAACAAAGCAGTACAAAGCAGTAACTAAAGAAGTACAGAATACATTGGGTTAATGTAATTATTTATTGAAACTTTACATGGTAGAGTGCAGATTACAAGGCTTCTGGTTATGCATACTAGTTACACTTTTCAAACCTGGAAACATAAAATCACACTTTCATTTGTGACAAGTTATTTTAAAGGCCTCAGTAGGACAGAAATGTTATGCTAGGAGCTTTTCTGTGGTTCATTTCATCATCAGCAATTTACATATGGTGACACAGTAAATTACTCGCTGAAGAGAGGCAAAAATTCATATGTGCCTCCTGACTTTGTAGTGCCTTCCCTCTTCTACCATTCCATTCCTCTCACATCCCTCCAACACCTACTTCATTTTTTCCTGTGCTGTTTAAGTAAAAATGTAACTACAATACTTTGAGTGGGGGTAACATGCATAAAAGTTAATTCCATCTGAAATTAGTTCTGGGGACCGTTCACAAAGACAGAGAGTCAACTGCCATTTTTTTCCTGGATTCCACCCTATATTTAAAGAGAAGTCAGAATCTGCAGCACTACAGTCAAGACAGTTCTCTTCATTTTCAGAAAGGTCAATATGCAGAAGAGTGTTTCTCATTTAAAACTGGCTTGATTTAGGAATTGTTTTGGCTCTCATATTTGAACTATACTGATATGAAGAAGTTGCAAACTGAAATTAGCCTTTAAATTCCTAGATTTGGAGCATATTAAATTAGCGGTGATCTAACCACCCCAGAAAAGCAAATGGAAAACTAAAAATATTATTTCAAGTCTCTTGGATATCTAATGATTTTTTTTTTCTCCCTAGTTAAGGACTCCTGATGCTAAGCTTTTTATGTCTTTGCTGGAATATCACTTGCTGAGCAGTCAGGGGCATATTTCCTTTCAATATATTTAGAATACCATTTTTGATAGCTGCCGCTAGGTCACTGACAGGAGAAGAGAAGAGTGCTGTGTGATGCTGTAGGGAACCTGGATGAGTAGTTCTGGAACAGTCATATTTCCAAGCAAGTGTCTAGATATGGCTATTAAACTGCAGTCCACTTTTTAATGACAATCCAACATATTGCCATCTGTCTTTATAAACAGATTGGGAGGGTATGAATTAGCTGTGTGACATTTGAGTGTGATAGGTTCTTTTCACAAATATTCTTCAAGAAGCCTGTAGCTGAGTTTAGATCAACAAGAGAAGAGCCATATGGCTCTCTTATTAAATCATCAATGGCTTTTAAAAGGAATTGTGACTTGCTGGAACATAGTTGATTGAACATTTTTATGATTTGCAATCACTCTAGTAGATTTTAAAGCAAATCACATTCAGATTTATGGCTTTTCTGTCATGCTTCTAATATATTGCTGTTCATTGAGAAAAGATTTAGAGTATGCAAAGAGAAACAGTTTGTGTGAAACAAATTTGTTACTTTTTTACGAAAAAGAGTATACTGATAATCTTTACTAAGATATTAAATTTTGTAAACCCATTGAATTTAATTATATTGTGTTAATATGTACAGTGACACAAACTCAATTTTACATATCTTTCTTGTTAGCCATAGATTTAATCAGCAGCTTCTCTCAAAGCAGCACAATCTTTCCAAGCCAAGAATACAAACCCTTTCTCTGTTCATAACAGGATATGAGCAAATTCCCAGAAAGCACAAGTTGCAGTTAGCAAAATAGCAAAAGAAATGCGTGGAGATTCAGTATTGTTATCAGACTTCTAATGCTTGTCACTTTAGTAACAACCTCTGTGCCATCCTTCCTCCTCTGCTGACCGCCCCTCCCTGGCCCACCTCCCAGTAGCAACTTTGAAAGATGTATTTTGTCCAGTCTATTATGTTTGGCTGAAACCTCCCTCACCAGTTTAAGAGAACCGTTAAATAGGGTCATCAGTTCCCATTGAGACTGAGCATAAAGTTTCCTTCCCAGAATTTCAAACCTTCACAGAGTTGATCCAAACTCTTAATAGACTGTGTATCTCCTAATCTTTGTTGAACTCCCTCCTCAGATGTACTCCATCTCCTGTCTGTTCCCTCATGAAGTATAACACTGTGGGCGGACAGGCTTCTTTGCAGTTCCTGTCATCTGGAACGAACTTCTCGTGCCTCTCTGCTGCATTTCATCAGTGGTGCGTCCACTTAAAAAAACCAAAAAACCCACAACCTTTTTCTAAATACATTTATTGTCCCTCTGTTGCCAAAATGTCTTTATTTTTCTTAGCAGCTATTTTTGTCTATTACTTTTGATACAATAATAGCTTATTGAAAGCTATAAAATATATTCCAGCATATTTTCTATCTATAATTCACTAGGAACAGGACTGGATTGTGTACAAATCACGTAACGTATTGCTCATTCTTATGCTTTGTGTGATATCTTGTTCTCAACTAATTAATCTTCCAGTGATTTTTTGTGATCCCTACCTATGATCGTCTGTCACTCTGTAATTCTTTTCTTTATTTCTTCTGTTTGCCACTCTGTTATCTGTGCATGTAGTTCAGAATCTTATGACTGAAGGAACAAACTAACTAACTGCAACTGTTTATACTTCTGTTAAACACTTCCAATATTTTTAGTTGTAGGTCTGGTTTTAAAGGTCTTCCATAAAAACTAGTTAAGATCTTACTAGGCTAGATATTGTGTCTTTTATAATTTTTTAAAGTACATTAGTCATCTTCAACTCATTACATATTTTTCTTAAAAGTTCCGGGCCAAATTCTACTAGTATGACACTGGCAATATATAATGCTATCAAAATCTTGGTAATTATACTCATACTTCTGCGTGCTAGCTTTACATTTTCTTACGTTGTCCCTCAAGACATACATAATCATGAACAGTTGGGTAACAGAGCTGTTTCTTGGAAATTGATAGCTTTCAGTTGGAACAAAGTACTCCCACCTTATTTAGAGCACTCTGCGTAGAAATACATATACAATACTTCTCAAACCCGAAACGATTAAGTTAAGAAAACCAGAAACGGTGTTTGTTGGAGCTAGTCAGAATGGTTCAGTAATACTGTTTACATACATAAACGTTTTTTCTTATAATTTAATTTTTCTTTTGCATGGATAGACTATTTTGCTGGGCTGATGTGCAAAAGATTACATATGGAAATTTTATTTCCACTAGCTTTAAGCTATGCATGTTTTATATTTAAATAGGGTGTGCAGGTTCCAAGTTCCTCTAAATTTGAACAAGAACCAATAACTTTCTCAGTTTATGTCTCTAATTCTGAATATTTCATATGCAAACACAAAAAATCCTCTAGGCTCTTTTTTAAAGTCAAACATGATTCCACAGTGGCCTCCACTACTAGCTGTCTAATCCAGTAATCCAGAAAGGTGCTGTGTTCCCTCTTATGAATCACTAAGTCAGACGTAGTCAGAATGCTTTCAATAGTAGTTAACAATGCTGAGCATCTTTCAGAAGACATTTTAGCATGGTGCAGGCTCAAGCTGGTAGATGACTAATAGCTGCATGTTCATATGCAAAATATTCTCTTTACCAGTTTGAAGAGAACCTTAAAACCCACTAGTTACTGTTTTGTAAGGAAACATGAGAAGGTGTTTAAGGATGACTGCTCTATTTAAATTTTTTTTAATGCTTTTGATATATGGAGTGCTCTTACAATTCAGCTGATTTCCCTCTCTGTTTCAAAAAAAAGAGGGGAATTGCTGTTTTTTTCCATAACAGCTGAAGAACTGTTAACTGAGATGATAGTTTCAAAAGAAATCTTTTTGTAAGCTTAGAAACCGGAATGGAGACTGATTTCCATTAACAACAGGCATAAGTATCATCTAACTTCCCTCTGAGCCTTTCCTCCTCTGTTCCACACATACATAACACAGTTTTCTTGGACAAACTCATTTTCAATAGCTTATGCCAACAAAATCCACGAGCTGAGAGATTTGATTCTTCTGTTTCAAAATTAAATATCCCCTGTAGGAAGTCTCAAATCACTAAGCCAAATTTTCTTGCAACTCTGCCCACAAAGATCTGAAAGCACATTTTGCTAATATTGTAAAAAAATCTTTCATTTAATGAAAAGTTTCTATTTCTTTATTACTCTCTGAAACGTATTCAGCTGATAGCAAAACTTGCATGTTTCATGCAGCAAAATGTAATTATTTGCAGGTGAGAAGCTATTCTGGGTTATTCACTATGGACTAGTTTACAGTTTAGCTATGATCTGCAGTGAACTCAGTGGGGATGTGAGTTGAGAAGGATTATGGCATGCAGTATGAAAAGCCTTATGAGAAGAGAAGCATGGGGAAAAGGACAGCAGAGTCCTCTGTGCCGTAATAGTGGCTGAGGTTGAGGAGATCACCCCTTTGGTATGCTGATTGCAGTTCATTTACTGGATGGGTTTTTTTAAAACAAAAAATACAGGTAGTTTCAATGAAAGAAATATCCTGAGTCATGACTAGCAAGGACACTGGTTAGTGGTATACATGCCATTAACATATTTGATTCTTGTTAAAACGTAGAGATATTTTATTTAATGATTGGTAGAAAATGGTTACAGTTTAGGTGACCTATTTTAGATTTGCTTTGTAGGAGAGACTACTCTGGCTTTTAAATCCCCAGAAAATTCAGTTGCCTTTTTAACAGAGGACCTTGTTATTCAAAAATAACAGTAAATTAATGAAGAGTTTGTCTTACCTGCTTACTGTCAAGCAATTAACTGCTGATATCTTTATGTTCTGCTGATATACATAATGGTAGCTGGACAAACAGGAGTAAAAAGGCTGTTAAGCAAATTGCTGCTCAGAAAGAAAATTCACACACAAAAAGTGTTTCCTAAGGTCTGACCTAGCTGCCTTGGAAATCAACACTGAACCTGCACTGGCCGCAGTACTGTGGGGCTGCATATTGCCTTCCCCGCAGTGTTATTTGGAAAGTCCATTCTAATCAGAGTGCCTTTGTGCTGGCAAGAGTACAGGCCCACAGGAAGAGAAATATGTGTATGTATATATGGACGTGTATGGAACAAGAAGGCTATACATGAAAAAGCTTGCTACAAGAGTCCAGTAAGTACCAGCTCATTGGAAAGGGGTGTTGTGCTTCACAGCACATTAAATTCTCAAGGTTTAGCCAAGTATAGAATAAGTCATTAACCATTTATCTAGGTAGTGGGAACCATTCAGGTCAGGCCCAGGAGTTATTAACATCTTTTAAGTGGCTCAGTTTGCTGGGAAGAAGGGCTGAGGCCTTTCCTTCTTGGGTAAATGAATAATAAATGAGCACAGGGACAATTTTTCATCTAAATGATCCCACGGATTGGTCTTTATTACAAAGAAATTACACATCCTTCTGGTCTGGTCTTCCTTCTGAAAGTACAGCCCAAAGTTATAAGTTTTGGGGAAAACCAGCTAAGAATCTCTGAAACACCTGCCAGTTTCATATGAGGTAAGAGAAAACTCTGAGCCAACCAAATTAGGTAATTTCCCTTTCTGCTCACACATTTCAGGAACATTGCAAACTTATTGTCTGTTTTGGGTATTTAAACTTAAGGTTTATACTAATAACATCTTGAGGACAACTAAAAACTGCATCATTCCCTTTCACAGGCTGGCCATCCCTGTTTCAGTGTTCTCAGGGATATTTGCAGGCATGCCTTTATTTAGCTACCATTACAGTTTAGGGGATGCTAATGTAGGAGTCAGTGATGAAGAAGCATTTTCCAGTAACCTGTATTAACCAGTAACACTACCTGGTATGTATAAGTAAGATTATGGGATGCATGTAATACTATATAATTCCAAGCAGATGCTAACCTAGCAAGTTTTTAAAAAACCTGAGCTCTACAGCCTTCTTAGGGAAATTTCCCCAGGCCTTCGCTATACTTATGTCCTTAACAGCTAACCCCTAACCTAATCCATAATACCTAACTTAAATCTTTCTGAAATTTAATATCATTATTTCTTATCATGTCCACCATAAGGCGGGGAGAACTATTTCTTCCCTGCTTCTCCTTAGGTTAAAGAACGGCAGTTTATTCAAGACTTTCTCATGCAGTCTTTTTTCAATATCTCTGATAATTCTTTCCACTTTTCGTGAAGCATTTTCCAATTGGCCCAATTTTTCTTTAAGTGTAGTTGCCTAAATCTGGGCACAACACTCTAGCCAGGCTTTACTGGCACTGAATAAAGGACAAGAATAATTTCATATGCCCTTTCACAACACTCAAGTCAAGAGAGCAAAAAGCCTCATACCCTATTTTATGGATGGGGAGCAGAGGCCCACAGAGATCAGCAATGTGGCCTGGGCAAGGCACAAAAGAAAGTTTTGTCAAAATCAGGAAATTAACACAGGCTCTTGAGTGCCAATTAAATGCTTAAATCACAGACCATACTTTTTCTCAAAGATTAAGGAGTAAATGAAGGCTGAAAACTATTGTAAAAGTAAATGTTTAAAAAGTAAATTCTTGATATTAAAATTGAGTTGGAAGATGAGTCCCATGTCTGTGCTAACCTTTGTCAATCCACAGTTGGGATTTATTCTTCAGTGGATTAAAAAAATACTTCTGAGCTTCTTTATGAAAATGAAATTGTACAAGGGAACACTGTATGTCTGTCACACTTTATAGTTTCAAAGTTAGAGTACTGACCTAAGATGTCAGGCATAACTCTCTACCTCAAGGTTTCTCATTCTGGAAAATTTCGAATTAAGCGGAGCAAGGATTTGACCTCAGGTCTACCATGTCACAAGCCAGCTATAAAGAAAGTCCCCTCAAAAACATTTAACATGAACTGATATATTTCAGCTTAAGGAAACAGCATATTTCACCAAAATTTATGTCACAATCAGCTAAAATTGTGTGAACAGAAACTATAACAGTATGTTAAAGGAAAAGGCTGAAATCTGAATGGATAGAATCCATGGAGCTACATGGATCAATCTGAGAATAAGTATGGGATAAACCTCCCCCCCTATTTACCTTTATGTGAAATTAAGCACTCCTTTATTGTTCATTCGCCTTTCCTCTACTGGTGTCTGCATCACTTTACAGAGAAGTTAAGAGAATACTGCAACACTGGGTATCTCGGTACAACAGGTGTAGTTTTAAGGTCCTCTTTTTTCAGGTATGGGAAGCAGCAAAACATGGACTGGCTGATGCTAAAAAGTCATCTCTCTCTCTTAAAAGATGACTTTTAATGCCCTCAAAGAGGGACACTCCACTACCTGTCTGGGCAGCCTGTGCCAGCGCTTGGCCACCCTCACAGTGAAAAAGTGTTTGCTGATGTTCAGATGGAGCCTCCTCTGTGCAGTTCATGCCCGTTGTGTCTTGTCCTGTCACTGGGCACCACGGAGAAGAACGTGGAGCTATCTCCTCTACACTCTCCCTTCTGGTATTTGCACACATTGATGAGGTCCCTTGTGAGCCTTCTCTTCTCCAGTCTGAACAGTTCCAGCTCTCTCAGCCTTTCCTCATAGGAGAGATGCTCCAATGCCTTCATCACCTTTGTGGCCTTTCATTGGACTCTCCAGCATGTCCACGTCTGTCTTGTGCTGGGGAGCCCAGAGCTGAACGCAGTAGCCATGTGATCATAATGCAGGAATTTCAAACACCTTTCTATGTTACAGAGGCTTGGATTCAGCAAAGTATATGAAATGAAACAACATTCAAAATTTCTGTATCAATCACCAACATTCTCAGCTAAACAAGTTTTCTCTTACATGTGGGGCACAAACAGTATTATACAAGTTACTGTTTGCCTTTGTCCACTTGAATTAACTGCTTTGATTCAATCAGGTATAGAAATTGGGAGTCTGATTATGTGTAGAGGAGGCAAAAGCTTCCATAAATGCCTGTATGATAACACTGCATTTAAGTAAGATCAAAGGAGATATATTTGGATATCTATCAGAGCATAATAATAGTTGAACAGAAAAAACCATATATAGGGATATCTGAAGGCTACAGACAGATAACTTTCTCCCTTTTTCCACAAAAGAAAAAAAAAAGGAAAGTATCATGAGAACTTAAATACTTAACTTTTTTTTTTTAATGTGCTTTAAATGGCATGAATCTTTTGAGTGAAATGAGGTGAGTTATAGTTATAGAAAATAAACTTGCTGAAAGAACTACCAGTAGAGAAGATAGATTATGTCTTAAATGCACTGCCCATTCCTATTACCTTAGGAAATTAGATAAGAATGTCTGATCTATTTAACCAAGATGGAAATAGTACAGAGAGATTCAACATTCAACTCATTGATAGCCTAGAAAAAAGAAGAAATTTGTCGTCCATTTGCCTAGTGTTCTTAGATACTTGCCTTTGTCCAAAAGAGCTACAAGATGCAACTTAGTTTTCCCTTTAAAAAGGAGTATATATAGTGACTGGGAGAACTGTAAACAAAAAGAACAAATCCTCCCCAGCTACTCCGATGATCCAGCTCATTTCCTGACAGCCTGTAGCTTGTGAGAGGAGACTGAGGAACTTATAAAAGAACAAGGGAAGCACAGAGTAGTCTTTCTCCTCGTATATCCTTCTCTCGTATGGGAGTCACTGGCTTAAGGACCTCTTGAGCAGGCATCCACATGATGGTGTTTAATGGAGCTTTCCTCTATAAATTTGTCTAATCTATTTCTGAACTCATTTACACTACTGACCTCCACAACACTCTGCAGCACTAAGTTCCATAATTTATGCGTTAAGTGATAAAGTATTTCCACTGAGTGTTTTAAACTTCATGATTGATTGGGTGACCCTTAGCTCTTGTATTATAAGAAATAGTGAATAATTGCTTCTTATTCACCTTCTCCAAACTATTCAAGATTTTTTAGATCCCTGTCATGTCTCTTGTTGCCTCCTATCCAGGTTGAAGTCTCCTAGCCCAATGTGTCCCCTCATACAAATGCTGTTCCATGCATCTGCTGATCTGGTTTTGTCCTTTTTTCTGGGGGGGGTGTGTGGGTGTGTGTGTGTGTGTCACTAAGTATTCAAGACTTAGGTACATTGTATATTTATTGTAACATAGTGATGCTTTCCACTTTCTTGTCTGTTCTTTTCCTAGGAATTCCTATCTTCTTTCTTGACTGCTGCTTGGCAATGAGCAGAACATTTCCAGAGAAATGACCCCAGAGACAGAAAATTATTTTCCAGGATGATAATAGCTAATTTAGAAGGAGCAAGAGCAGGCAGCAAATGCTGAGGCTAGGGCCCTTTGAACACTGGTGGGTAACAGTCTTTCACGACTAGGAGCAGCCTGGAATGATAAGGAGTCTAATGATTGGGTTTGAGGCATAAAGAAGAATATTTTCACATGCATTGCAGCACCCAGCAGATTGTACTTGAGGACAGACAGTGCCGCTATAGGCTGTAAGGAGCGTTGTACAGCCTGTGCACCCCCCACGGTCCCCCAGACACCCGTGGAGGGCGCCACAGACTCCTTCTGCTGTGCGGACATTTCCTTCTTAACCTGGGTTTACGTCCACAGTGCTGGGAGCAGGAACAAAACCTGAAGATCTTGCTCTTTCTGCAGCTTATCAGGCTATAAACCAGTCGCTGGTCTCAGATTAGTGCCTGGTTTTTTTAATGTATGTGTTAGGTGTATATTTAGAAGGACCATTTTCCCCCCATGTTTTATCTTGAATTTTTGTTTTTCTACATGTGCTTAAATATTAGTAAATTCCATTTTCATTAAAATGCAGGTAGATTCTGACACACAGAAAGTCACTGACATACTAGAGCTCAAAAAGGGCAAAGCCTGCAGGTTTTGCTACCAATATAGTAAAATGATTTGGAATTCAGAAAAACATTCTGTATTCAGAGCAACAACACCAGACTTTCTTGAATGGTTTGCTTCAGTTCTGAAAGATGATGGAGATTGTTCCCTCCCTGTAGTATACATACCAAGTGTAACAAGCGTACTGGTTTTCTTTGTTTGAGAATACAATGAGAATATTTCTGAGAATAGGAGAGTTTTCGAACCCCAGCCAAGTAAGACTTATGTACTGGTTTTAGACACACAGGAAGGAACTGGTTGTGTTTAGCATTACCTCTACCTTCTTTTGGACCTGCAGAAAGTTCTTTGTATGCGAGAGAAATGTTTCAAATACATTGGCTGGAGGCAGGATGAATGTACATGCATGTCTGTCCCCAGCAGAATCTTACATTGTCCTTCAACGTCATGGACGAGGTCGCTCCTTCACACCCTAAATTACTAATTTGGTCAATAGAGCGTGATGGAGAAGTCTCTGGGGTGTTGTATTAAGATGCTGATTCCTGAAATATCTTATTTCTGTAATGTTTGCCAGCTATCCACTCTCAGCAGAAATTTGGATTAAGTTAGGACCTAAAAATTTGATCCCACAATGCAAATGCTGAGAACATGGTTATAAAGGCATTTGAGCCAGCCTTGTGTAGAGAAGAGAGAGACTCTTTGTTTCCACCTACCCCTGCCCATATCAGTGCCAAAAGATTTTTCTCTCTGGGTCTTTTTCACATGGCAAAATTCTTACTGAAAGCTGGATATAGCTCCTAAAGAGGCCTTGGATTCTTCACATCCCTTTAACTTTACCTTCATTGAGAGTTATTTTTTCTGATCCAGTTCACAGTCCATTCACTATAAGACTTCTTGATCCATTACGTAGTTTTGATACTTCTCCCACCGGATTATTGTCTGTTCCCCTCCTAGTTCTGAACTCATTAGTGGTGTTGAAATGACGAGCTGGAGACAGCTCGTAGGCAGTAAACAGAAGATGTAACAAGCATCGCAGTGCTTTCTGAAGTATAGAAAAACTATTTTTTGTGAGATAAGCACTTCTTTCAGCTTACAAGGTTAATTTTCAAACCTTAGCATGACAGCCTTTTTTCATATCCTGAAATGTACATGTCGTGAAAACATTCAGGCATATAAATGGAATTAATGCATGCAGTTCATTATGAGATCTTGACTGAAGCTGTTCCCAAGGATGATAAAGCGCTTTAGAGTAATATTGGGTTTGGTGTGACTAGCTCCCAAGGCTATCTTTGAAGGATATTGTGACTGCTGTGGAGAGTCAATGGACCCATAAATGTATCATCCCTTTGATGGCCTGTGGATTTCTGACAACCGGAACAGATCCCTTTCAGGCTACTGTCCACACCACTTTCTATGAAGAGTAAAATGGTGACTATAATTTCTTTCTCCATAGGGTAATATAAGGCAGGAAACCTAGATCTAGCTCTCATGAAATTCCAAAGAAATAATGCAAGCCAACACTGAAGTATATTCTTGTTATCCTCACGTACAGTGGTAAGAATTTCCCTCCGCCCCCCACCTCCCCCCCCCTTCCTGGAAATACTTGCTCTGCTCAGATGGGGAAAGCACTGAGGCTGGTCAGAGAAGCAAAGCAATTTAGTGAGTTCATGGAAGGTGAAAGAGCTGAAATTACAGGCGCTTGACTTAGTGCACTGCCTGCATTCCCTGAAGTTCCCAAACCTGCACTCAGCATGAGGGTTTGTGATATTTTAATGGCTCCCTTCCTCTCAGCATGCGGAAATGTGTTTGTGTATCAGGCAGCTCAGAAAAGGGGATTCAGCTTTTCAGTAGTCAGCAAACTTCATTCCTGAGTAAAAGATAGGGTTTCTAGAGCTGGGAATGAGTAGGCACTGCAAAGGAGTTAATCCGATTAGTTAGATGAAGTGGATGTTAAGCTCTGTTAACACAGAGTTCTAGCTTTCTCCTGATTAATGAAAATAGAGAATTCTTTTTCAAAGAAATCTCCAGACTTCCATCTTGTCCGGCTGTTTCCCTCTCCAGTCTGCCTTCCAGTAGTATTTTTTTTTTTCTTTTTTGAAGTGAATTGTTGATGGAAATAACATTCTGGTGACACTGGGATCCTCCCCATGGCAAGAAAATGAAAAGGATGAGAGAAATCTATAAAGGAAAGAAAAAAAAATCGTCCCTCTCCCTATCATCTGCACCAACTGTTTTTTTAAAATTCTTTCTTTCTTGCAAGACTGTACAACTCCTACTGCATTGGCAAGTTCTCGTTCATCTGTAGGTCCTCAAAATAGTAGCTTGTGGAAAAATGACACACAAAAGAACATACGCCTTCTACAGGCTTGAAACAATATTAAGCTCTATCAACATTAGTCAAAGCTCTTAATCGCATTGCTCAATGCAGAAGTTGTGGTATCACCAATGTTCCATCAGCACCTTAGAAGGACTTTCAGAGTCAATAACATCACTGGATGCAATTTTTCCCCCTTTAACTACTGATGTGCACTGTATGAAATGTTCCTTTCTCACACACAGCTTTTCCTTGCAGAAAGCATTGCTAAGGGTTAAGAAATATGTTACTTGCAAGAAGTGTCTCAGAAGGATGGACCACAGAGATCCAAGGCAGCAAAAAAATCATTGTACTTATTACCAGCTAGTGATTGCATTTCTCTGAGCACCACACTTGTTTTTTGTAGCAGACACATCTAAAGTGTAAACGTAAGACCAACATGCCACTATTGACTTACCTGATAAAGTTTTTGTTGGCAGAAAATATCTGGCAGAAAATTTCAAACCACAATGGTAGTAAGTACTTTGTATTGTTCAGCTGCAGCACACAGATGTAATTTGTATGCTGAAGTATTGGACTTGATACAACATTGTACTGATTTTGGTTTTCACCACCTATTCTCTGAAGGACAGACAGAGATAGCAGTGCAGGTGGAGTCCCAGAGAGGATGCACAGTGTGCTGTTTGCATGTAGGGGAGACACAGAGGGACTATTGCAACTAATGTTCAGCTTTCAGGAAGCAAATGAAACCAACAGCCTTGCTGTGGCAGTGTCCTATGCATTTCCTTACTGAAATAACAATCCTCTGCAGACATAAAACATGACTTTTGTATATGCTTACCACAAAGTTTCAATATTTCAAGAAACAGCTCTAGATTTTTTTCCCTGTAACGTTGCTTTTGTAATGGTGCACATTCTGCTGGCCCATGAGGGTCTGCTATGACACTGCCACAAGGTTCATGGACTAGATACCCTGTGAATTCATTTCAATCTTTTGCACAGTTGCCTGGGACTGTGGGAATTAGCTGACCTTAGTTGTCCCTTCTATTCCTGTGCTCCCAAGAGGGCTGCTTCTACAAACCCTTATGTGCAGTTTCTGTTGTACTTTATACAGGCGGTCTCTAGCCTTCTGGGATACATTAATTGCCTTTGATCTGGATTATGCCTTTCCTAAGACACATGCCTTCTTGCAGGTACAAGTCTCAAGTAAGCATAATTTACATGTCTGTAAGTTGCTGATATAAAGGTACAAACTACTTGAAAGTCCCCTGTACCAAGGTTCACTGAACTATAATGCTGGGCCAGGCAGCTGCCTGCATTGCTTGTACTGTCTCTCACAAACTCTGAGATCATGCCAACAAAACTGCTCCAGACATGGGTTTAGCAACAAGCCTCAAACATTTGGATAGCTATGAAATATCAAAAAAAAAAAAAAAAAAAGAAGAGAGATAAGTATGCCTATTTAAAAATAAAAGGAAAAGAGCAGAACCCTAAGTGCTGAGACTTTCATCTGGCATATCTGTCATCCAGACTAAATTGTGGCCCTAATGTATGAGAAAAAATAGAAAATTGCCACATACACGCAGCCACATAATAAGCAAATGTTAATTGATGTGCTTTGTTTGTGATAGCTCCTGGGAGATTTGCAATGAGCAAGGCTTTTCTGTATGGGCAATTCCGCAGCATATGCTAGCACATCTAGGAAGAGTCATCATGTCTAAGTACTTTCTACCATCTGCTAGGAAATTGAAATATTGAAAGATTTCTCTCTCTTTACCCCACTGCATTTATGTATGCAACTGTGATTTCAGTCCTGTCTTTTTTGACCCATGAGGCTAAATGTTATGTTCTTAATGCTTTGTGGAGTTCTCTACTGTGAGTCTTTTACAGAGAAAAATACATAAATGCATGCAATGATACACACTAATACACATGTATATACACAAATACATAGAAAATATGCTGTATAGTTTCCTGTGGGTAAACTACATTGGTGAAAGGATACAGAAGGAACATAAAACAAAACAATTTTTCTGACAAAGTCAACTTTCTAATTCTTTGCTTTGTGTTCACATTTGCACTGTGTGGTTCAAGGACAGTAATTATTCTTTACTGACATGGATTCATTGATCACCTTAGCTTTTAGGGTGCCTACCTCCCCCCCAGCCCCTGAAAACAGACACTTCAGTTCTTGGCTGTGCCTGTCCTGTTGTTTTTATGGTCTAAAATGCATTCTTGACTCCAGGTGTTGATTCAAGGGTCCAATAGCTGCTCCTTGCAACCCCTGGTGACAATGGCTCATCCATTAACTGGGGATGATGGAAACCAATGGTATTCTGGGCGTGCCCTGTTCTTCCACAGATTTCTAGCAGAACATGAGATGACTGCTGGTGGATCTGCAAAATTACATACTGTCCTAATGGAAGAGTTTCAAGGTTCAAATCTAAGGTAATAAAAAAAAGGCTTGCAGATTAGGATCATGGCCAGAGATTTCCTTCTGACCTAATTTATGTCTCCTTTGACCATCATAATATGCTGCACTAATGTACTTTAAGGAGACTTGGCTAGGGCTCCTGTCTCAGAAAGACTCTGTCATGGAAAATTTCACAGAGAGACACAGAACCTCGGGCAAGGAGAAGCTCAGTATGTTAACCCTAAACCAAACATAAGGGACTTCCTTAACATGTAGAACATTTCAAGATGAATATTGTCACATGAATATCTTGTCATGTAGAAATCACCTCTGTGGAAATGCTGGATCTATGCTCAAACAGGCCAGCATGATGCTTAGCTCCTCTGTTTAGTTTCAATACAGGATTTAGATGTTGCAATGCTGAAGCCTGAAGCTCTTGTTTTTAGATATCCAGCCCCAAGAATGGAGTCTAAAATCCATGACTGGGTGCCCAGGACCCTACACAGCGGATAAACGGCACATCTGTAGAGTAAAAAAAAATCTGTGCACTGAAGAGGAAGCCTTCATTATTTCCTTTGGCTGAGTCTAAGTGAAGGGTATGTGTGCAAACTCATCTCTCTCTAAAGCTTAGGAAATTGACCCAGGGCTACTCGCACCTGAGCTGGAGTCATCCAGTGGGTATAAGCTTATGCCTCTTTAAGTGCCTGCCACGGAAGGTGGTGGTGCCATCTACCTTTCATTTAATAACCTCATGTCTGCAGTAGCCAGCTGGAATGAGAGAGCAACATGATCTTTGCCCTTTTCAACCAGAAGGCAGCAAACCCCACATCTTCTATCAGTAATCACAATTTTGCTAATTCCTGGATTAGGTGTGTAAGCGCTTTCACAAATTTATTTCAGGTCCTCTGCAAATATGAAGGCAAAACAACCAAAAAGGAAAGAAAAGGGAGGACAGCTACTGTAATAAAAGATTTCCCATTAACTGCACAGAGTAAGTTCCTGTGCATTTGGTTTGTGTCCAGAGTTTTCTTGTGAACTCCAGGAAGAGCTCTATAAAATATTAAAAGTAGAAAAGTAAATATTTAACTGTATTTCTCACCTTTACTGCATAAGAAAAGGGACACACAAACACACACATACTCAAGCTCCTGTTTCTAAAGAGCAGATGAGAATTTAAATGCAAATTCTCAACACAGAAGGAATTTTTACAGCTAATATAAATGCTGGAAAAATAGGATTTATAACAGAAGTGCTGACACTGCTGTAATGATACAGTGATGCTAGCATAAAGCTTTTCTGAAAGAAACTAAAATGTGTAGAACCTGAAGAAAATTGTAGAAATAAGTTGTACACTTACTAACTTTCTTGAGTTGATGTACCTGCAAAACAATATTAATAAACGTATCACAAAAATAAACAGGTCTGAATGATGCTAAGAATGATTGACATATAAACACAGAAAAGCATGTTTTCTTCCATCTGCTTACCATTACAAGGATTGATAGGTAAATAAAATGAATTCTGACTGACTGGTAAAGGGCTGCATAAAGATTTATGATATTCAGTAAATAGTTTGTCATTGGTATTTTAAAGTAAAATTGTCAGGATACGACATCCTATTTACTTCCAAGAAAGAGCAATTATGTACATAAAAAGTGGCTGATTATAACATTACGTGACATTTTGAAGCTAACAGCTTCTATTACTATATCCGAATTATAGCCAAGAAAAATATGCCTTATGGGCATCTCACTTGATGTTTTGACTTAGAGGAGAAAAGTAATTAAAAAATAGGCAAAGACATCCTCACCAACTTGAGATGAACAAGAAGGGAAACATGATGCTAGAGGGCTTGCGTTTTTGTTATGGAAAAGTACACTTAAATAAACGGGAGGAGAAAAGATCCTCCTCTCTCTCTGAAATACAGACAGAGTTTGTAATTTATCTCCTTTATGAAGCCACCATGCTCCTGAAATGAGGGATGATTTCTGTCTTTTGGAGAGAGGTTATATTGCATGTGTTTATAAAAGCCACTACGGAGCTGTACACCATCCTACTGAAACGATAAGAGTAACATTTCCAGTCACTGAAACTAAGTATATACATTTTTACACATCTCATTTGCCTATATAAAGTCAACGTTAGCATTTCTGCATGTGATCAATTCACATGGGCCAATCGTGTACTCAAAAGGTCTGCTTTACCCACTTGTGCACAAAATCACCTGTTTTCATAGTCCGCTACCTGGAGAAGCCAAACTGCCTATACACACAGCTACCAGCCAGCATGTGGTCCTGAAAGTCTTTAAATACCCTTATGAAAGACTATGCACTTAGAGTATCTTACAAAGACCTTTTAAGATTAGAGAAAGTTAAGATTTAGTGCCTTGGCTTAGAAGTAGAGTTCCTAATTATGAGACAACAACCAAAAGGACAACAATGTGAATTGTTACCTTATGTTCATGATTTTGTGTTATTGACAAATAAGAATGCATTTTTTTAACTACATTGACAGAAACAAAGGCATTGACACAGAAGCGAGCTATGGAAAGCAGAATTAAACCCTACATGATTTATTTATAGTTCTCTATAGATGGATTGTGGCCCAGATAATTTTTGCCATCATGTCATTCTAAGCAGCTTATTACAATATGTCTGATTTCAGGGATTTTTTTTCTTATTTTTCTTTTCGTTCACCCAGTGAGGCAAATGGTACAGCAAATCCTTGCATAAATTCAAATTCAAAAGCTCCATCAGCTCCTGGGACCCACCCCCACTACATGGGCTGGAGACTTGCCAGTATGCTCTCCCAGCTCTGTTTACCACCCACTGGTCCCAGCATGCCTGTACAGGCACACCGTACAGTGCAGCATCCACACCACAAGAGTGATGGAGGGGAAAAAGCTACATGCCCGTATCTGAAAAGGTACCATTCCTACCTCTGTATACACTCTGTTGTCCTCCTGTTTGCAAAGACAGACAGAGATCATCTCATGGTGGTGACACTTACATCTAATAATGCTACAGACTACCCTGATCCTGTGAATTCAATGCCTGAAGACGTTCAGCAAAATATGTTCTGAGGAAAATTAATCCATCTGAATCAGGTCTGATCTTTATGGTGAAACACTTACATGCTTTGCATTTAGACAGCCTTGTCTGTGTGTTTTCTCAGTCCAGTGCATTATCAAGTTAAGAGTAAGCTTTTAAATAAGGAAATATCTTGCTTGAGATTAAAGTGCATTCTGAATATAATTTGAATCAAGTGCTCTAGGAGTTTTGTTCCTAGGAGAGTAACCAGCAATCAAAATAAAATGAGATCATTCAGTACTGTACAAAGTATTTAAAGAAAGATTTTACAGGCCAATCATGTAGTCCTTCCACACACAGAGGTAACTTCAAGGATTTCAGCAATATTAGCAAACAGACATTTTGTCCCAGGAGGACTAGAAATAATGTTGACATTTCAGCCGCACGATAAAAAAGTTCCGTACCCAAAGCATTAGCCATAGTATTTGCCCAGAGTGAATACAAGTGACCTACAATTCTATGTGCATGACTGAAATCTCCACTGTTATTTTGTTATGCAAGAACATTTTAGAAATGACCCTAAAAATGTCAGAAAAAGCTTTTGCATCCAAAAAGCTTTCTCCTTCTGAATACAATGAGAGCTCAGAAATAGTTGCCCTACTCAGTCACATTTCTAGAGACAGTATGTGCACATTCTACTTGTTGGCCAAGTATGTAATTACTAGATGTCTGTGAATAACACCATGTTTAAACAAACTTGAGATGGTATATGCACAAAATGTATAAAAGTTGAAAATACAGTTCAAACACATCATGCTATATGACTGTTTTGTTTACAAAGGGAAAAAGATTGTACACAAGTCATGATGACCTTAGTGAAGATGCAATTTTCAGTCGTGAGGATTAGCTACTGTCTATGTTTTACTCACTCTTCTGTGCTGTGATGATTTTCTTGTATCTTCCAGTGTTCATGGTACACCAAGTTAGTTCACACTTCTAGTCTCTTGAAGATGAAAGGCACTAAGAAATTAATATTATAATTATAATTAAGAAATCATTTTCATTTTGTAGATGTTCTCTTACTCTCAGCATAAACAGAGGCCAAGAGGTTCTCCCAGTGTTCCTTCTCCACATCATCTTTTGATGATCAATACCAAATATGACTTCTTAACCTGAAACAATAACTATCCAAACGATTTCTCATCAGACTAGCATATTAAAGATCATACCACAATATGCACAGAGAATTTTTTCTTTCCTTAGTGGTCCTTCAGTGCAACTAATCCTAAAATCTGAACCCTTTTCAGGGATGGTAAAATGCCCTGTGAAGAAATAGCAACATAGAAATGTATTAAAGCTTTTGGCAATAGATAAAGCTGCTTTTTTCCTTTATGTGCATCAAAACCACAATGTGTCATATTGGAGATGAAGCATGACTACAGTCTGGTACATAAATACGGGAGAATATAACCCAGAAACTCTCAGCAGTAGTTTGGAAAACTGTATGAAGCTGCTTTGAGATTCAAAAATTAACGGCTTCTAACAACAGGAATAACCTGTGTTCTGGAAGGAGTATGCAGGCTCAGCAGCTTGCTAACCTGGCGAGCAAGTGCTTTCATGAAGACAGATTCCCAGACCCTCATAGCTGAGATTAGCATTATTCAATGAACAGATGTGAATTTCAAGTTCAGAAACATTCCTTATATAGCCTAATCATGGGTAATTAAAATTAGGACTGCCAGCAATAGCATTCACTGTTCTCCCGTTTCTCAGTATCTTAATTTGACTGGAACTACCAGCCATCACAGCTGAACTCCAGCCTTATTTTAGCTGGGTCTGACAGCCACAGACCTCTGGAAGTGTTTGCAGCATCTAAGGATCACTTTGGCACATCAGCAACTGAGGTATGTCCCTTTTTCCTGGCATAATCTGACACCAGCACCTGGAGCTGGAATTGGAGTACTGGGGCAGCCACATGGGGATATTCCTTTCACATCGCCAGCATTGTCAGAGCAGTGTGGAGAATCTGGAAGAGGTGAGGAAAGGGACACAAGCCAAAGAGGCTGTGATATTTTAAATCGGCTGAGCATCCAGCGCAAAATCTGCAGAAAATGCAATGATGCTCCATCCAAATACACCATCCCTTGCTGTCCTTCCACTCTGAACCCCTATCTTCCTTTTCTGTGATCAGGAAGTGAGACACTGGGGGGTATAGGAAATTGAAATTACTTTTTTCAGTTGTCCTCTGGGAATTCTCTACTCTATTCAGGGTGTTTGAACTGGATCTTGAGATACTGTTGCATCAACAGAGCAGGGAATCTGGCTGCTTAGTTGCACGTAACAGATTGGTGCAAACATGAAGGCAATTTTACCGGGTTCAACCTTGTAATGGATCAGAGTTCTGTCACAGCTTCAGCTTGTGGCCTCCAGCTGGCATCTTCCTATGTATGCCTATCCCAAAGGGTAAAATGTAGCTGTTCCTCCTTGTTACAGTGCTACTCAAGGTTAGACTTCTGCTATACATTGTACTTAGGACAATCCTCACGGAGAACTTGAACTTAAGCTAAAGCATGTATGTACAGCAAAAATCACAAACCTAGGACAAATGTCTTCCAAAACACTACTCAGTCAGGGTAGTTATGGGATCAGCCCTAAACTGTCTTTTTATACAACATATAAACAACACACTATCGGTGGAACTGCTCAGTGATTTTGTGAAATCTAGTCATGGAGCAAGTTCTTGCTCAGTGCCTGACCTATATCCTGACAGCTCAGCAGAGATTGTGTTTGCCAGGCTGTGGGCACAGTACATGTTATTTGTTTGGGCAGACTTTTCATTGAATTTTGTGGTAAGAAGTATGGCTTGCTTGTTAATAAATAAGGACTCTGCTGTATTCCGTTGATTTCTTATTGATTTTTCTTATTGATACATAGCACTAAGTTGCTTTAGAGACAGGTGACACTATTAATTTCTAAACAAATAAATAGGCTGAACAGCTGCTTTAAGACTAAATTTTAGTCAAAAGCAGTTTATTTAGTTCTCTTTTTAGGTTATAGTGCAATCCTACTTTAGCTCTGCAAAAAAGAAGAGATGTCTGGAGCCTGGTATTCTCTTGGGTATCATCCAACAACTGAACAGCAGCTTCTTCTACTCTCTTCCTACCCAGTTTTCCCCAGAGGCCTGTGACCTCTTCTGCCATTTGGGAGGATTCTTGTTTCTGGAGTACTTTTCCCTCTGTCTTTAAGCTCCCCTAGTACCTGCGAGAGGAGACTTGCCCCAGTGTCTACAGTTGATCCTGTAAGCACCCGGTGACTAGTCACTGCATCTCCAGCAACAGCTGAGACAGAAACACTGAACAATCCTGGCTTGGTTGTACTCATTGCTGTAAGGCATTTCATTTGGAATAAGGCAGTGGAGAAGTGGAGTAAAAAAAAAAAAAAAAAAAAGAGAAAAAAAGGCTCCTTTGGTCATATTTTAAATACTATTTGCATTTTTAAAAAAACTTGAATAAGTAACATCTCAGAGCCAGATGGGTAGCGCATTTTCCTCTCCCACACATACAGCTATTTCTGTACTGACTGATGTGCACGTGTATCTGGTGGAGGTTCTGCTGACACCATAATATGCAGAGATGTGCCAACTTTCTCAGTTGTTTCTTTTCCCTCAAACAAAGGCTAAAACTAAGACCAAAGAGGGTAGTAATTTTGACAGAGTGCCTCAGTGTGTTACTGAAAAAATGGCATGAAGAAAAATCAGGAGGAAAAGATAGTTTATTAAAATAATTTTCCATCCTAGCCAAACAAAAATCTGCTTGGTTTATTTTTATTCTCTTCTGTAGTATGTTGTTTTGGTTTTAAATGTTATTGTGCAAGAATGAGAAAAAGTAAACCAAGCCAAAACAAAAAAAACCACAACCCTTTGGCTTGATTGATCCTGATGACACAAGAAACTAAAAAATTGCCACTTGTTCCTCTTCAGCCACGTGTTATGTACCTGCAGAGTGCAGCTAAATGTGCACATCCAGCAGCTCCCTCAGATAGGGCCCATTGCTCTGCAATGTCTCCAACACACAAAGGAACAGAGGTGATGGTTTCTTTCCAGACTTTCAACATCTCACTGGGTGACAACAGATTAAACCCAAGCCTGCAACTAGGTCAGCATAAGATCTAGAAATATAGACAAAAAGTTCATTTCCTACAGTTACTTTTGGGTCTGAAGAATTGAACATGCAAGGGGAAAGGAGGAAGTGCTGGGATCCACTTCTTTAGATAACATGTCTCTCTACATGACATGTCTTTATTGAGCTTGCCTCAATTTCCTGACATCCAAGTGACTAATAGGTAATTTTTCTAATTGGATGACTGTGCTCAGAATATTTTTCTTTGACAGACATAATATGCACATAGTTCTGCCTGGCAGAAACTACAACAGGGTCTAGAAAAGCAATGGTATTTTACTCCTAAGTGGAAAAGAATTATTTCCAATAAATTGTCTTTTTCTTCTCTGACTTTTTGTAAAATGTTTATTAGATGCTGGCATATGAAGTAGTCTGTCAAAACGATTAGTCACCATGGGCTTGGTTTTGTTCTGTTGTTAGAGGGGAGAAAAAAAAGAACAAATCTAAACCTTTCTAGTCTAATCTTTGCCTGAATACCATGGGCATGATCCTGCTCTTTTTTAATTCGCTAGCAAATTTTCTATTTACTTCTGGACAGAGGATCCGGTCCTATAGCACAGTAGAATTTCCATGAAGCTCCTCTCATTCTGTTTCACTTCAACAGCTTTTCCTCCCCACTTTTTGCCAAATTACCTCTTTTTTTTCTTTTTATTTTTTTTCACTAGGCTGAGCTGTGTAAAACAACACAATACCTGCCTCTAAACCATGATCTCACTCATATACTTTCAGTGCCCTTGCTCTGTGGCATTGCGCTGTATTTTGCAATTTCTCTCCTTTACACCACTCAGAAATTGTACTTTCCCCTTTTTCAAAGTTCTTTCCTTACACTTCTTCGAGCTCTCCTCCCCCTCACCTACAATTCCTCCTTAAAAGCATAGAGCTGCTTCAAGTGGAAACTATATATCTCTAATTAACTGCCATATTCATTTATCTTCTGAGTAGCTTCCTCTTTCCTCTCCAGCTGCAGTAGTGCAATTTAAAGATTAGTAATTGTTAAACATCCATCACATGCAAAGTGAACTGTCCCTAACTGTTAACAAGAACGTAGTGGCCAAAGCCTGTCATTTTCTCTTTCTTTCTTCTTTTTGGACGCAGAAGTTCAAGCAAAGGAGCAAAGCCGTTATGCCAAGATAGGCACAGTAAGAGACATTTCTCTCCCTCATGGTTTCAGTGGCCTAGGTAGCAATATGCTGTTTATAGTCCAATTTTCAGACTGGGGTAGGCAGGGCAGGACCTCACCAGCCAGGACCTGTCCCACCACCTCCTGCCATGTCTGTTCTGGGGTCCCCCCACTTCTCCTGGAGCATCTGGCCCACACTGT
Source organism: Gymnogyps californianus (assembly GCF_018139145.2). Lineage (NCBI taxonomy): Eukaryota > Metazoa > Chordata > Aves > Accipitriformes > Cathartidae > Gymnogyps > Gymnogyps californianus. The sequence continues at coordinate 23,398,427 of NC_059500.1, forward strand.
GCCCTGACAATATCCAAGCTGATGTTTTTGCTTGCTCTTTCTTCAGTTTCAAGTATAACACTCTAAACTCATTTATTCAGTTAAATAAATTGTCCATCAGGCATTTCTACATCAAGGATACAAAAGCAGAGTCAGCAAAGACATGTCACAGGACAAAGTATGTCATTGGAAGAATTGAATTGTTTCCCAGCATTTCTTCCTTCCTTTTGTCTCTCTTCTGTCTTTTCATTGGCTTTTGCTATTGAAAATCATCTTTATTCTAGATAAATCGCAGTGGAAACTACTAGAGAAGCAGCATCACTTTAATGTTGCCAGAGCAAAAAGAAAACTGTAATACACTGTTTTCATTTTTTCAGATGCCATTAAGTCTTTTTTAGATGTATGATTCCATTTACGTGAATAGTACTCATGCACACAGTACCCAACTGAGACCACTATCCTGACTGTCTGCTACTCAGCTGGTGACGGGGAACCAAGACACTTTACCAAAATGACTCAGCCAGCAAAAGTTGGAGTCCATTCAGTGAAAGAAACATAAAGGGCAAATACCATTTTAAGAACCATGGATGAGTGTATCATTACAGTAAGATACAATGAACAAGGAGCCTTTCTGTGCAATAACTCCATTGTTTAATCCATTATATAGGATTTCTTATTTTTAACCCTTAACCTGATTATGATAGTGGAAGCTTTACAGTATTGAAGGTAATGGCTATACCAGGCACAACTCAGGATGGCAGAGACTGAACATTGTCACTGAGGTAGAGAAGTTTCTCATTCAGCTTTCTGATTTTAAGCATGCAGGTGTAACCTTGCCTTGGCACACATCCTTCCCATCATAAGGTGGCACTGAGCTCCCTTGCTGCGCAACTGAAGCACAGCCGTAAAAAGCACCTTCTCCACCTCCTAATTATTTTACTTAGTAATCAAGAAACCATGAGTCAAACTGTACAACCATGGCCGGTATTCATTAATTCTCAGTGGCTACTCAGCTTTATTGCAGGTTGCAAAACCTGGACCTTTATGTGTTTGCCAGGTACCAAAGGCACATTTGCTTTGCAATGTTGTTGAAGTGAGTGATCGCAAAACCTTGTAGAGCAGAGGTAGTCAAGAAAGAGTTTAAGTACTACCGTTGCTACTTTTACTTCAGACTCTAAAAGGTTATGCTTCTCTTTGGTCTGACATTATAATGAATTATTCTAATCAGCAGACTATTCGTTTTACTTAAAGCAGTAATATTTTAACAGAGGCAGTTATTTTAATTAGTGAGGGAGAGCTATCTTAAAGAACATAATGTAAAAAGAGATGGCATTATAAAAGTAGAGAGCAGTTAGGAAAAAACCAACAGAATGTGAGAAAGGGATGGAAAAACCCACCCCATATACAAAGAGAACAAATAATGCAAACTGTGACGTTAGGTTCAATCTTTGTCCTCACTTTTGTAACTGTAATATGGTAGCTCCATGTGTGTAAGGAGCCTTTTATGGTTGCTGTTGTAGATCTTACAAAATTAGATTACAATTTTCTGCTAGTGGTTGATAGTTGCAGTACAGAATAAAGTATCCCAATAAACTTTCAGATTAAACGTCTTGGATTGATTTTGATACATTGTTGGAGAATGCATATACGTAATAATTATTTAGTTGATTGTACCACAATTATGTCAATAAGAGCTTAGTAACAGACATTTATTTTGTGTGCAGCCAGGTACACATCTGCTACATTCTTTAATGTTTTCTCTTCCACTTACATTCACCTTTTGTGCAGCAAAAAGATACTACAGAGCATAAAGTAAAAAAAGCCTGTTCTTCTCAGGGGAACTCTGTGAACATTCAGCTGCTAAACAAAAGCATTGCCAAAGACATGTTGTGCTATGCCAGTTTTTTCTTTTTCTTTTTTTTTTTTTTTTTTTTTTGATTAAGGTAATTTTGGGACTGCAGTCAATGGGAGTAAAGTGACAAAAGATGTAGCACTGCTGAGTCAGTAAGGATCACTCTTCCTAAGAAGCTATTACTGAGTCATAGTGGTTCCAGGAATCAACATACCATCTTTTATATAGCATGTTTTCAAGGCTTCTGACTCACTGGAGTCATTAAGCTCCAGCAGTACATTTCATAGGAGACTGATCATCATCCCCACTGTCTTGAACTAAGTCCAGAATGCAATGAGAGAACTCAATAATGTTTTAGGTTACGTGCATCTGTGTGTGTTGGGAATCAACTTTTTTCCTCCTCCAGTTCATTTTAACCACTTTTTTTTCTCTCTGTGAGAGAAAAGACCTGTTAGCTAGAGAGTAGCAGAGAAGATGCCTTCTTCCCTGTTAGATGCATAGATAATGCATCAAAGAAGGGGAGAGGGAGGTGCTGATCTCTTCTCCCTGGTATCCAGTGATAGGATGCATGGGAATGGTTCTAATCTGCATCAGGGGAAGTTCAGACTTGACATTAGGAAACATTTATGTACCAAGAGGGTGGTCAAACTGGAACAGGCTTCCTAGAGAGGTGGTCGATGCCCCAAGCCTGTCAGAGTTTAAGATACATTTAGACAATGCCCTTAATAACGTGCTTTAACTTTTGGTCAGCCCTGAAGGGATCAGGCAGTTCAACTAAATGATCATTGTAGGTCCCTTCCAACTGAAATATTCTATTCTATTCTATTCTATTCTATTCTATTCTATTCTATTCTATTCTAATGATCTCAACATTTTGTGTTATAGCTCTTGGGATTTCCTCACATGTCTGTCCTTGTACAATATTCAAGTACTCCAACTTTCATTTCAGGCTCAGCTCCTGGACAGGCTACAGCTACTAGGCTGAGTACAAATCATTAGCCTTATGTTTCTTGTCTTACAGCGAGTCCTGGGAGACAAGTAAGAGGTGAAGACTTTCTCAGACCTGAGAAAGAGATCCATCTCAGCCTGAGACAGAAGATCTATCTCTCCGTTTTGTCATATGGTAAGAATAGGTTGTCCTGGGCCTTCTCCACCCCCTCTGGAAAGGATCTCTTTTCTCCCCGGCTCAGTTCTCTAGACAAAACAAAAATTGAGATTAATAAGAAGTGAAGAAGAATAAATAAGGTTGTTAAAAGAAAGGCCTCAGGGATCAGGGAATAAGTTATTTTATTCTGTTCTTGTACTTAAAGTATTTTCCTTGCCTTCGACAAGGAAAAACACAAAGTCCTATCTTGCAAAAAGCAGTGGAAGAATGATGGGCAGAAAGAGCATACTCATGAACACGATAACTGTCTAGATCTTCCTTTTATGGATCTTGGAGGTAAAATTACTACTAAACGCATGCCTAAATGTTTGGAGGGACTTTCCGTATAAGCAGAGACATGAAGGAATGAGGGAAGAAACTGCCCAGGGAAACGTGAGAGAGAAATAGACTGCAAAATTTCTTCCTGGTAGTGAGACCGGCTTAAATCAACTGCTCAGAGCTTTTATTAATTTCTAGGCTTTCCATATTGACAGGAACAATTATGGATAAATTCTTATTGGTTCTCAATAGCTAGATACTTCCTGAGCTACAGGGCAAGTAACATAGTTTGTGACACCAATCATAAGGAAGTCCCAATGGTAAATCATGCAGACAATACTAATGGAGAATAGGAACTGGTATACTGCAGAGATTCTGGATTGCTTCAAGCTCTGTAACATCCAGTGAGTGAGAACACTGGCTTCTCTGTCTTCCAAGTTGAACACCTCTAAAACAACCACAACAAAAAAAAATCCCCAGAAACCTCAGAAACTGTCAGCCTCACAGCGCTATCCATCTGGTCCACCTGCAGACAGCAGAGCTGCCTCAAATCCCTTTCTACACCCACAATCTCTTAGTACTGTTGCATTTATTTTCCTTCTGCAGGAAAGGTTAAAGCCACATGCCTCAGCAGCATTAGCTACCACACGGATTTCCATTCATAAACCTGACGGTGCTTGGGGGATAGCAGGCTGTGCACAACAGCTGCTACCTGACTCTGTCCCCATCTGTCTTCATGGTTCCCTTCCCTAGACCTGTCAGGACCGAACTGCACAGCATTTGTTGCGGGCTCCCAAACAAGAGCAAGCTGAACCCTCTTTCAATCGGCCTTCCTTCTTAAAGGACATCACCAGGCGTTCCTGTTATTTCTTCCCTTTCCTTCATGGCACTGACAGTTTCACATTTAATACAGAATAAAGCTTGGGTTTTATCATATAAGGCTTTCACACAGTGATTGGCACTGGCACACATGTAACTCCTCGAAGACCTTACTCAGGGGTGGGCACGCAGCGCGGGGTGCTTGTGGAGGATGCCTGGAATGGGGATGAAAGGACAGAGACCTTTGTTGCTAAAACTCTGCCCTCCACCTTGTATGTGATTATACTGTCCTCTGGGAGCTCCCCTCCTGGGTGGAAAACCACGTTCCTCTTCCCCTTCAGGCTCATAAAACTCCAAACAGCAACAAGTTCATTTTCAGAAAGGACTGAACAGTAGTAAGTTGTTTTTCAAGGACCGTAAAGGCCAAAGGTAGGCTTTTTCTCTAGCCAGCTCTTTCCTCCACACGGCACAGACCTACCATATGTAACTCTGCAGCATAGTTAGGTGTCTTAAAGGCTGGCAGCTATGCTTATTTCTGAGCTGTATGAGCAACCCCTCTAGTAAAATCAGCAGCAATTGTGAAGTCCCGGGTGAACAATCACACACATCTATCTTACTCAAAAAAATTTCTATCAGAAGAAGAGATGTGTTGATATTTAAGGTTATATTATTTATATGCACAAAGTCTAACCCTCTTGCCTCTTCAGCACACCGTTTTAAAGAAAAAAATCAATATTATACAAACACTTCCAAGATTTTGTAGGTTTCTTGGGGAAGCAGTGCCTACAGCCTCCTTGGTTACTGTGAAACAGTAATTTCACTTTACAGAGTAAATCTTGCTGTTCTTACATCTTTTATCATTCATATTTAAGCAAAACTGGCTGAGTGGGGACAAATCTGTGGGACTGGATTAGCCACTCTCAAAGGCTATTGTTACAGCAGTTGGCAAATAAAAATTTTCTGTGGGATTAAATTAGTTTATAAGACAGTAGAAATCTATTGACAGCAGCAAGACACTATGTGTGTCTAAGAACAGGCTTTGTTCCTGCTGTCCAGAATATGTAGGACTTGATTTTTTAAAACTTTAGGTCTCCATAAACGTATGCCAAAAAGCAAATGCAGGTATGCCAAAAGTCAAATACAGGTATACCAAATTTGAACGTGGAATTCCATCTGGTTTCTAAGAGTTTTTAATATTTATACTAGACTTTATGAAGAACTATAAAACAGTCATGACAAAGAGAACATTTGGTTTATAGTAGAAAAACAGTAAAGGTAAGATAACCTAGAGAACCCATAACAATATTGGGTATTTATGTAATTAATCATACGAGTCTGCGTTTGAATCTTCATCTAAGGATTATTTCCTTTTGGCTGAAGTAAGTATATCTTCAGAAGATTTCAAACTCTTTTAACCTTACTTAAAGAACAGGGTATTACTGTCAACAGCAAGATCAGTTTCTCCTTACCTTTCAACAACCGAATTTGCACCACAAGGTGGCAACCTAAAGCAATCTTCTATAAAAATGATGTTGTGCATGTGTCTGTTGTTAGAAATGCCTTCAAAATACTTCTGTAAAACCCGTGCTGTGAATCTGTATCAATCATGTTTTTTAAATAATCACGCCAATGTCTGCAAATCATGATATATATTCTGACTCACATCAAGGAGTCAAAACTATAGGTATTCCTAAAATTGCCAACATAGTAGTCAGATTATTTTGATAAATACCCTCAAAATTGTCTGAATACAGATAAATGATTTAATAAAGCAAAACTAAAAAAATGATGGTATAGTAAAACAACTTTTTTTAAGTAGCAATAATGTTCATAATTGAAATACCCAGGGAAAAATGTCTCAACATGAGTGTAAGGCTTGGATTCTCCAGGGTACATTTGCAGTTTCCTAGCAATTAACTTAGCAGCTATTGTTTTCTATGATTCAGAACTAATGCAAATCCCCTAATAATGCAACAAATCTGACATTTTACCCATGTGCAGTGTTTCAGCAATTTACACTTATTTTAATTTCCATAAAAGATTATAAACAACTATATCCACTGGTAGCTCTAATACATGGAGAATAGTGAAATGGAGTTAAGCTGTTGTCGTGGTTTAACCCCAGCCGGCAACTAAGCACCACACAGCCGTTCTCTCACTCCCACCTTGGGGGATGGGGGAGAGAATTGGAAGAGTAAAAAGTGAGAAAACTGTCCCAGCTGTGTCCCCTCCCAACTTCTTGTGCACCCCCAGCCTACTCACTGGTGGGGTGCTGTGAGAAGCAGAAAAGGCCTTGGCTCTGTGTAAGCACTGCTCAGCAATAACTAAAACACCCCTGTGTTATCAACACTGTTTTCAGCACAAATCAAAAACTTAGCCCCATATGGCTACTATGAAGAAAATTAACTCTATCTCAGCCAAAACCAGCACAGGTGTTATACACTGTTTCAGTATTTACGCTTATCTTTATCTCAATAGGAGACTATGAGTACTATGTGATTACTGTAGTTCAAATAAGTAGCTCATGGAGGGGATCAGCCAGTTAAATGTCTAATAGCAAATGAATTCAGATTGTTCTCAAAATAGTACATCTGAGAGCAGCTGCATGTGTTATTATTTGATTCAGACCTTCAAATATACCTATAACTGAAGCAGCAAAGCACCAAGAACAATACTTAGCCCTGGACATTCAGTAATTAAGAGAGGGAGAATATACTCATGAATATTAACTGAAAACTTATTAGATTTACTATGCCTGTGATTGTACATTTTGTGTCCATTCAAACATATATTTACAAATAATCAGACCACAGAATTTTACAGAGAAATAATGACCTGCATGCAAACATTAGGAAACAAATCACAGATGACCAATATCAATCCTGCAATAGCTATGAATATTTCCGGTAGATATTAGACAACAAGAGCTGTAGTCAGTGAGGGAAGAAAATTCAAAGTCATGCTATCTTTACAGTGAGTTTTACACACTAATAACTGAAATGCAGAATTTCAGAATGCTGAATGCTCCCCAAAAACCTGCTACTGTACAGCATGCATGCATCAAGGATAATGACAAATTAGGCAAAATAATTTGGAACAAACAAACATATATATTAAAAAGCGTCCTCCTGAATAAAGAGACTAGAAAACAGAATAGAAAACAAAGCCCTTGTTTATTCAAACAGATTATTCCCTACTAGCAATTTACTCAGTAAAAGGAGTTCATTTCGTAATAGTTCTAAGTAAACATTTTGTAAATGAGAAAGTATATACAGTCAAGCTGATAGCAGACCAGAGATCAGAGTGCAGAAATCTCTGGGCCTCTGTCTATAACAGTATCGTTACATATTTCATCTATCTGAGTGCTACTTCCCTTTTAGTATCCAATATTCATTCATCATGAACCATTACATATTTTTACAAGATAAGAAATTACTTCAAGCATAAGACATTTTATAGCCAAATTACCACTGCAAAAAGAACCTGCTTTGTGGCTTACTTTAAACAGAAGGATAAGTTTTAAAGAACTTTATTTCGTTTGGGTTGTTACTTTTCTGCAGTTTTCCCTGGGGCATATTACAGCTGTGAGGGACAGACAAAGTCACCAAGGCTTCCTCAGCACTTAATATTCTCCCACCAGACTGACTCAGAACTTTACACTTAATCAGCTACCTCCCTCTTCTGCCTATCTTATTGAAAGCAATATAGTTTGATGAAATATTGAAGATTAATATATGAGAATATATAAGGAAGATATTTTAGGGGAGTTATGCAAATACCCATCTCCTCAAAAGTCGGTATAATAACGCAAATACAGGACTCCCAAAAATCCTCCATGCTTTGGAGCGAAATGCTAGTCACACAGCAAAGCTGCATTAGTGGGGAAAGAGATGGAAAATAGGATATTCTGTTATGCAGGAGGCAACAACAGCTTATCTGAATGCTCTCTCAAGGTGAAATTCCTGTCGGTGCAGTCAGTGGGCGTTCGGCCCCGAGACATAGGCCACTGGCCGAGCAAACAGGTGTGATTTGAGCCAAACTACAACTGTAAGACCTGGGGCAGGCTCTCTGACTTCATACGAGTTTCAGGACTGAAGTACAAATGAGAGAGGGAAGGCAGGACAGCTAAGGCTGCCCCCAGCATGCCCTGAAGAGGCATGTTGGAGTAAGGAAAAGGAATGACTGTCTCTCTCTCCCTTCTACACACCAGCTAGTGCAAGTGTGAAGCTTATTACCACAGCAGGTGTAAGAACTTGATAATGAACATCCCCTCCCCAGGCACTTGTCACTCACAGGCAGAGTGCCTTTAGCTGCCCGGCCAAAGTCACGTCTCTCTTTCCCCTGGTAGTACAGATTAGCGTTCTGGAAGAAAGAAAACCCATGAATACATACAGAATTTTCAAGCTGCTTTTCTACGTTTAGATGGAGGTGACTGCAAGACCTAGGAGCTGAGGATACGTATTAAAGTCCTGCCTATAGTGTCTGACGTCCAGAATGAAAACAGTTGCTTTATAAAATAATAAGGCATTTGTAATTGCAAGATAACAGATTGCAAAAGCATATTAAAGAGTTGCCTGAAAAGAAAACATGCGAGACTAGCTAAGTATAAAAAATATTAGATTTGACACAGATTTGGAATTTGTGGAGAAAGCAAATTGGTTAAAGAAATTCTAGTATTGTCCATTGTCTATAGGCCACCATAAAAAGGTCTATATATTTCTTTTTTCTTATCTTTTCCTTCCTTCTTTACAAAACCATAATGACTCTGGAGGTACAGAATGGCATCTGTGATGGCAAGTATATATCTCTTTCTCTCTCTCTTTCTCTCTCTCTCTCTCTCTGTGTATGCATGTGTGTGTGCAATTACAAGTATCAAACTAAATGCTTAAATATGCAATGATAAAATATGTGCAGTTATTTACATAAGCACCACAGCCTGCATGTTTCAAAAGCAAGTTTAATTGGTTCAGGTTTGGGAATGTGAAATGTTACTGCTATTCAATTCAACATCCACAAAGTAGGCTGGTTTTCAAGCTGGAGACTTAAAAATTGTTATATAGAAATTCCCTAGTCACTGTTGAAAGTACAGACCCTTTTAGTTCATTGTAAGCACTACCTGAGCAATTTGCCATAATATCAGTGCTTTAGCAAATATTTTTTGTACAAAATTTCTGTGGTAATTTAGAGAAGAGAAGATAATTCACAACAAAAATAGAAACCTTAGGAGAAAAGATTTGGAGTCATAGTATCCCAGCAAGAATCACAGGCTGCCTGCTCTACCAAATAACATCCTGCCTCTCGCCTCCTGCTTGAGAGGCACAACATGTATTTTAGTCTGTTACAGACAAGCACACTGACTGGGACATGACAGGCCATGAGCCTATCTCCTTGTCTTACTTTATAGGCGGTTTACCCTGGGATGGGAACAATCATTTTCCACAGCCTGTGGGGAAATGAATGTCAAGAACGAACATTGTGCTGAGTTCCTCCCCCAGCCTGGTACAAATATACTACATGAGCCACAGGATAGCTTTTCATTTCTGTTGCCATTTTCATCCATTGCCATTTTAATTGGGGGAAAAAAAAGAAGAAGTGAGAAACTGTGGCACTAAGTGATGCTGCTGCACTACAATGAAGAAATTGCACTTATAGCAGAAAACATCTATCAGTGAACCTGCAGCAGGGTGGGCAATCCTCTCCAAGACAACGATCTAGGTAGGCTTATACAGCACAGACTTCAGTTTCTCTCTTCTTTGTTCCTTGGCTTAGGAGGAGATTATCTGTGTGCATCCATCAGCTTTTGAAGTCCAGATTTATCTGAGGAGGAAACACCCTTCCGTCCTCATCCAAAAACCTTAATACCTGAGCCACCCAACCACTCTACCTCTGAAATTCTATCATCCCAGAGACATGTTGAGCTCCCATACTGTAAGTTGCTAATTTTCCCCAGGCTGAGTATGGTGCATAATCTCTTTATTCTCACATAACCTCCTGTAAAATGGGCAGATATGTACATTTTTGACTGTTCTTGAAATAATGCATTCTTACCATGCTGAAAAGGGAATGCAAAATTTGACATTTTCTTTTGCTACCAAGACTTTTAAAAATATGCCAGCAAGGGAATTTTTCTTGAAGACTGAGAAGGAAGGGAGCTTGCACTTATACAGACTTTTCTAAAATATGGTTTGTGAATTTCACTTGACTAATGTAAAATAAGAGGTATGGCTGCATAAACTTGTGTATAGATAGAAGTGAATGTTTGTGGTGCTGACCTTGATTGCATATACTGTTAAATTGTGTGTCTGTCCTCTGTAAGCTAATATGTTTCCATAAATAACTGCAAAGTAAACTTATCTTCCTCCTTCAAAAAGTGCTTTTAAAATTCTCCTGGTTTAAAATTCTCCTACAAGAAGCTTGACAACAGTTGTTAGGATGCTGGTGATCTGAAACTACCAACTGTCAGGTTGACTGGTGTTGTCAAAGTGTTCCTTGCTCCTTCAGTCTGTCTTTTTCCATCTGCTGCATCTCTCTTCCTGTAACATGCTCTCATCAGTAGGGACAGCTTCTGTGTTTTCTGATGTACAGCATCGAGCACAATCACAGCTACTAGAGAAACAAAGGAAAAGAAGGAAAAAAGATATTGTTCATAGATAAAATCTGAGAAATCTTTGCAGGATGTAAAAAAAAAATAAAAATCCACATGATGTTAACAGAGAGAGAAGGACAGTTTCATTCTTCATATACCAGAAAAAATAACTACCTGTCTGATTTTTATGAAGCATTTAGTTCATTTACATAAAGAGAAACCTCTTTTTACATCACCTATGGGTTTTTGAGGCCAGTGTGACCCCTGGAAATAGCTTCATTATCCATCAGCAGAGAAGGACCACCAAGTCGTGACTGGTCCTTGACCACCTTGTTTGCCATCTCTGGCATAGCAAGTGGAGGCTGAAGCTGACATCCCAGTGCAGAAATCATGTTTCTCTTTGCAATGCAGAAGCTCACAGAAGCTCATTTCATGTAATGCTGAAGGATCCACCATTAATAGATCTTTCTTCTCACTGAGAGGAAATGGATAAGTTATGTGTCAATGGGATAACATTGCTTCTGCAAATAGCTCTGCAGCTGCCCTCAGTGAAAACATTTTACCTCCTTATATTCAAGTGCACACTGCCAGCAGCTCAGTTCAGATCCTGGCACTATTGAAGCCAAATTCCCAGTGATTTCAAAGGCACAAGGGCATCATGTGTGGAAATGTGGAAATCTTCCTACTGACCTTTCTGCAAAGCAAAAAGCATCCTAGCACTGCACCTTGAGTGCTAAATCAGTTGGGATCTTAAGCAGTTACTTATTAAACCCATCAAACAAAGCTTGAAATGAGGAACACATTTGCATAGCACATCATACTCCATTGATCTGAACATTATTTAAAATGAAGTCAATGACAATTTATTAAAGTTTTCGTTAACAGTTAACCACTACCTTCAAAGATTTGATTTTTAAATTCTACTTATCTGAAATGGTTTATTCGTGAGAGTATGATATTGACTTTGTAGCTTATTTCAATGTTATTAGTATTGTAAGGACTCTTTTTGGGTTAGTGAGCCTTTTGATGCCAACTCACGTTTGTTTATTGAAGCATAGTGCTGCTTTTTATTGCTAGACATATGAGGTTGGTTTGTTTGTTGTTAGACAACTGCTGTAAAGTAATTACATTCTGGTTAGCTAATGAAGTGAGACTGGATATTTTGCCTATGAATTGTTATGGCAGAAGTAGAAGAATTTTGTTTAGCAGTAAAGCAACTTATGTTTGTTTGTGCTTTAATTTCCAGATGTGAGAAATAAGGAATGTAAGGTGCCTTGTAGGCATTTGAAACAGGCAGTGTTAATTAATAAAAGGGGTAGAGGGGTCTGACCCTCTGATTCTCAAGCTGTGGGCAGCCTTGGTTACTTTGTTGCACCATAATTCACAAGCAAGCTTCCCATCCAACTTTGTCATGATATTTTGGGACTCTGCAACACTCAGGAATATTATTCTAAACTCCTTGAGATAAATGAAATTTTTAATTCCCAACCCATTTCCCCAATAAATTAATATTTTCAAATATGTCTATAATTATGAGGTTTGACTCTTGAATTTTCAAGAAAAGACAACCTGACTAAAACCAAAAATAAAGATTTAATTTTATCAGAAAGCTATATAGCTAAATCTGCAAACGAAGTAAAATAAATTTCTACATGATTGCTACTATGACAAAATATTACTTGATTTGATTTTGGGACAAAACACCATTTGATTTTCACAGGTTTGGGGACCAATCATTTATTTGACTGTGTCTGTTTTGAAAGATGGTGTGCTTATATTAATTTAAGTTATGTCATAAGTCAAGCAAGCGGGGCAGAAGACCAGCTTGGCTGAACAGGGAACTCCTCTTGGAGCTCAAGAGGAAAAAGAAATTGTACGATCTCTGGAAGCAAGGTCAGGCTTCGCAGGAAGATTACAGAACTGTGTTTCAAATATGCAGGGAGAAAACACAAAAGGCCAAAGCTCAGTTAGAGTTGAAACTGCCCAGTGTTGTGTCAGACAACAAAAAAGGCTTTTTTAAGTACATTAATAGCAAGAGGAGGTCTAAAGAAAACATCAGACTGATACTTGTTGAAGTATCCCTGACTAACAGGGATGAAGAAAAAGCAGAGGCATTCAATGCTTTTTTTGCCTCAGACTTTAATAAAACTGACAGACCTTGGGCTGCCTGATCCCCTGAATCAGAGGACCACAAGTGTGGGAAAAGTGACTTTCCATTTGTGGACACTGAAATTGTAAGGGACCAGCTGAATATTCACAAGTCCATGGGGCTTGATGGGATTCATCCCAGGGTACTGAAGGAGCTAGCAGACATTATGGCAAGACCCCTGTCCTGGTTTCGGCTAGGACAGAGTTAATTTTCTTTCTAGTAGCTGGTATAGTGCTGTGTTTTGGATTTAGTAGGAAAATAATGTTGATAACACACTGGTGTTTTCAGTTGTTGCTAAGTAGTGTTTATACTAAGTCAAGGATTTTTCAGCTTCTCATGGCCAGCCAGCAAGAAGGCTGGAGGGGCACAAGAAGCTGGGAGGGGACACCACCAGGACAGCTGACCCAAACTGGCCAAAGAGCTATTCCATACCATATGACATCATGCCCAGTATATAAACTGGGGGAGTTGGCTGGGAGGGGCAGATCGCGGCTTGGGAACTAACTGGGCATCGGTCAACGAGTGGTGAGCAATTGCATTGTGCACCACTTGCTTTGTATAGTCTAATTCTTTTAGTATTAATATTCTCATATTATTATTATCATTATAATTGTTTTTCATTCCTTTCTGTTCTATTAAACTGTCTTTATCTTAACCCACGAGTTTTTTTTTTCCAATTCTCTCCTCCATCCCACTGGGGTGGGGAGTGAGCGAGCAGCTGCATGGTGCTTAGTTGCTGGCTGGGGTTAAACCACGACAACCCCTCTCAATCATCTACCAAAGGTCTTGCGAGTCTGGGGAGGTCCGCGCTGACTGGAAGCTAGCCAGTGTTACTCCAATTTGTAAGAAGGGCATGAGGGAAGACCCAGCAATCATCAGGCACAATCAACATGGATTCACAAAGGGCAAGTCCGGTTTAACTCATTTGATATCCTTCTATGATAAGGTCACCCACCTAGTGGATGAAAGGAAGGCGGTGGATGTAGTTTTTCTGGATTTTCGTAAGGCTTTTGACACTGTCGCTTACACCATCCTTCTGGACAAGATGTCCAACTGTGATATGAGCAGGTACACGGTGCGCTGGGTGAAGAACTGGCTGAAGGGCAGGGCTCAACAGGTCGTAACGAATGGGGCTACATCTGGCTGGTGACTGGTCACCAGTGGTGTTCCTCAGGGCTCAATTCTAGAGCCAGTTCTGTTCAGTATATTTATCAATGATCTGGATGCAGGATTTGAACGCACCATTAGCAAGTTTACTGATGGTACCAAACTGGGAGTTGCTGTTGACTGTCTCAAGGGACAAGAGGCCTTGCTGAGGGATCTAGATAGACTGGAGCATTGGGCAATGTATTGGGTTTGCGTGGCAAGGTTTTGGTAGCAGGGGAGCTACAGGGTTGGCTTCTGTAAGAAGCTGCTAGAAGCTTCATCTATGTCCGATAGAGCCAATGCCAGCTGGCTCCAGGATGGACCTGCCACTGGCCAAGGCTGAGCTCATCAGCAATGGTGGTAGTGCCCCTGTGATAATATATTTAAGAAGGGGAAAAGTTACTCCGTGGCAGCAATTAGAGCTGGAGAAAAGAGTGAGAAGATGTGAAAGAAACAACTCTGCAGACACCAAGGTCAGTGACGAAGGAGGGGGAGGAGGTGCTCCAGGGTGAAGACCATGGTGAGGCAGGCTGTCCCCCTGCAGCCCATGGAGGTCCACGGTGGAGCAGATATCCACCTGCAGCTCGTGGAGGACCCCACACTGGAGCAGGTAGATGTGTCCGACAAAGGCTGTGACGCCATGGGAAGCCTGCGCTGGAGCAGGTTTGCTGGCAGGACTTGTGACCCTGCAGGAGACCCACGTTGGAGCAGTCTGTTCCTGAAGGACTGCACCCCATGGAAGGGACCCATGCTGGACTAGTTCGTGAAGAACTGTAGCCCGTGGGAAGAACTCACATTGGAGAAGTTCATGGAGAACTGTCTCCCGTGGGAGGGACCCCATGCTGGAGCAGGGGAAGAGTGTGAGGAGTCCTCCCCTGAGGAGGAAGGAGCAGCAGAGACAACATGTGATGAACTGACCGCAACCCCCATTCCCCATTCCCCTGCGCTGTTGGTGAGGAGGACAGAGAGAATTTGGGAGCAAAGTTAAGCCCGGGAAGAAGGGAGGGGTGGGGGGAAGGTGTTTTTAAGATTTGGTTTTATTTCTCATTATCCTACTTTGATTTGACTGGTAATAAATTAAATTAATTTTTTTCCCCAAGTTGAGTCTGTTTTGCCTGTGATGGTAAATGGTGAGTGATCTCCCTGTCCTTATCTTGACCCATGAGCCTTTCGTTATATTTTCTCTCCCCTGTCCAGCTTAGGAGAGAGAGTGATAGAGCGGCTTTGGTGGGTACCTGGCATCTAGCCAGGGTCAACCCACCAGAGGCAGTTATCAATGGAATGAAATTTAACAAAAGCAAATGCTGGACTAGGCACCTGGGATGGAGTGATGCCGGGCACAAGAATAAATTGGGAGAGGAACAGCTTGAGAGCGGCCCTGCAGAAAGGGATCTGGGGACGCTGGTTGACAGCACGCTCAACATGAGTCAGCAGTGTGCCCTGATAACCAAGAGGGCAAACCACATTCTGGGCTGCATCAAACACAGCATGGCCAGCTGGTCAAAAGAGGTGATTATCTTGCTATATTTAGCATTAGTATGGCCTCACCTTGAGTATTGTGTGCAGTTCTGGGCCCCACAATTTAAGAAGGATGTTAAGGCACATGAATGCCTCCAGAGGAGGGCAACAAAACTGGTGGAAGGGCTGGAAGACATGTCCTGTGAGGAGTGGCTAAGGACTTTGGGTTTGTCTAGTTTGGAGAAAAGGAGGCTGAGGGGCAGCCTCATTGCTCTCTACAGCTTCCTGAGGAGGGGAAGTGGAGAGGGAGGTGCTGATCTCTTCTCCCTCTGATCCAGTGACACACAGGAATGGCTCAAAGCTGTGCCAGGGGAGGTTTAGCCTGGACATTAGGAAGCATTTCTTTAACAAGAGGGTGGTCAAACACTGGAACAGGCTTCCTAGAGAGGTGGCCGATGCCCCATGCCTGCCAGTGTTTAAGATACCTTTCGACAATGCCCTTAACAACATGCTTTATCTTTTGGTCAGCCCTGAAATAGTCAGGCAGTTGGACTAGATGATTGTTGTAGGTCCCTTCCAACTGGAATATTCTATTCTATTCTAGTCTGGTCTAGTCTAGTCTAAGCATACAAATTTGTTGATTCCACTATCAGAAAGTTCAGTATTTTTGTGGGACTGAGCCTTGTTTTTGTAACCTTTAGATTATTGCAAATGTTTTTACAGTAGGAAACTATAAAAGTCTATAAAAATGACACATGTAAATTGGTGCAATAATTGGCCTCTAATATTTCAATACAACATTTGCAAACTCCTAGGTTCAGGAAAACGTGTTAATCAAACCATTATTTCTATGCTTACTCTCTGAATGGAAGTCCATATATGCAATCTTAGGTAAATTTTTCTAGAAAACTGAAAAATAACTAGAACATAAAACTGCTTCCTTTTTGGGCAGTTTCCCAACATCCTTTCCTTTCCCCTTCTCTGCCCCCCTCCCCACTTCCCCCAGTAAATCAAGAGAGTACAGTGCCAAACAGTTTTGTGCAAAGGAAATGCAAAGCATGTGACAGAGAAGAACTAACAAGCAAGTGTCAATGTACTTTCCAATGTTCAAATGAAGATCCAGGAAGTTACAGTGGAAACACTAAATGGTTTCAAAGATGTGTGGAAAACTCACTGATAGGAGCATTTTTGCTAAATTGCCTTAAGTCCTCTGGAACTGATCTGCCCCATGCCTACATAATATGACCTCTCTATTGCTCAGATGTTTGGAAAAACAAAACACAAGGGGCTCTAAAAACTTTTCACTTTGACGTCAGTTACAAGGATAGATACTCTACGTGATTTCACATTCGAAATCTCGCATGAATTCCAGCTAGACCTTAGATTAAAATGAATCTGTGTCCTTGGAGCAGAAGATTACTTTCAGGCGTTACAAAGCATCATTTGGAAGGTTAAGTTTATCAAACTACCACCTGAGGGATTCCTCTGTCAGGTCAGAAACCCAGCACTGAGTCCTATCAGTCTTGCCCCTGTGAAACTTTTAGTTCTTTTTTCCTACTCATTAGCTTTGCAGAATAAATGATCCAATAGCACAAAACAATGTGTCACATTATAAGGAGTCTTGCAAATTAAATGGATTGAATTGAATCAATGTGCCACAGTGGAAAGAAGTGCTCAGATCATAGGCAGACTCATTTCAGGCAAGACACCATCTCCTGGGAGGGATGTGCCTTGCGTCATCTGAAATGTCCAGCTTGCTATCTTAAAGAAATCAGAAAAGTTTTAAAGAAGTTTGTGAGCACTGTGGTAGGCAGAAACCTAGCATAACAGTACATCGTAAGAGCACACTCAAGTCTGCAAAAGAGTACATATATAGTAAAATTTCACAGAATGAATTAATATAAGACTTAAACCCACAAAAAACAGATTTAAACCTAGCAGTATTCACAGCTGAGAATACGACCATATAAATGTATTTTAATATCTTCAGCATTCCTTTCTGATTTCCATAGTTTTAAAATCTTTAATATGTTAAAATATCTTAGTTATATATAGTTCCTGTCAGTGCAAACTGGAAGATTTAGCCACGGAATGGAATTTTTGGTTCTGCCAGAAAAAGTTCTCACATGTAAATGTAAGTTGAATTAAAATTAATTTTAGTGATAACTATCCAACCATGAATCTATGTTGTTAGAAATGTGAGCTGTCACCAACCTCCATACAACAGACATGACTAAAACAGGTCATAGAAACCTCAGTCAGCACCTTCCCTGGGAACTCCAGTTTCCCTTATAAAACTCCAGGATCTCGCTTACAGAACCTGCTAGGGAAGATGAAGCATCACCTTTAGTATATCACACTTCCACTTTTACCTGCTGTAGTTTCAGTTTTAGAGGTGACAGTCCCAGTATGGGTTACAGCCACATTATAAATCATGGGGTACAAAAGAAAGTCCTTCCAAAGAAAGGCTTTTATGTTACCCCCTAAAAATTTGAGATGCAGGACGGTTACTATGTGAGTAGAGAAAAAGGTAGTTAACTGACTACAAGAAACTAGGCAAACCAGGTTATACACTAGAGGCAAAGAATTATCTTTTCAGGCATCCAAATGCCTCACAAAAATAGTTTGTATTTAAGAACTATTTAAGAGACATGGCAATTTAATGCAGCATATTGTATATGAACTAAACTTGCCGAAGGAAGGTCCGCGGTCGTGACAGTGCACATTAGCAACTGAACTGATGATTACGGTTTGTACAAATATGATTGCATGTAGGTGTCTGGTAGCTCATCACAAACAGTATGGAAAAACTGTTGATCAGTATTGAAAATATTTCGGTGGCTTGCTGCACTTCCTGGGATTTGCTGGCAGAGCTCCATATCCTGCAGCTATTTCTCTGCTTCTGGACATTTTCAAAAAATAATTAAAAAATAGGAACCCTGCAGTGTACTTCTGAAGCATGCATCACTCCTCATTAGGTTATGTCAGGTTTTATCATCCCATATCATTTGATGTATATTAGTCCAATACCCTGCGTGGATGACATTCCATTATCAATTTAAGGAGCTACCATCTAACATTTTTAACATGAATAAAATGACGTCAGTTACCAAAATCGTACAGTCAGCAGAAGTCCTTTTTGAAATTAAGAAGTAATGGTTCAGCATATCCGTAGTTTAAAATGAAGTTTTCATGGATGAGATCCAGCTATAATAACTCAGTGGTGAGAAGACCAAGGAAACAATAATTTATAAGGGAATCCAGAGAAAACCAGGAAGCATCCAAAATAACCATTCATAAAGCTCTGTTTTCAAACTTCCATGCACCATAAGTATGGAGGTGTTTAGAAGAATTCACTCCATTTACAGTACAAGCCTGATTAAGAAGCAATAGGTAGATAATTATCACAATTCATTAGATGAGTTGGAAGCCTAAGAAATCAGAACAGTATCACAAAGATTTATAAGTGAAATTAACAAGACAGGCTGTTAACACTTTCCTTTTATGGAAGCTTTAAGATTTTATTATTATAAATATAATGTCCATTTATGATGCGTTAACAATGTCAAAACATTAAGGATGCTTCACTTTACCTGTACTTAAATATTACAATGTTATTCACTATGGCAGCAGCTTGATTTTGGCAATAAATCAACATGATTTCAATAAGACAGTTTAAGCTTGTTAGCTGAGTGAACTTCAAATTCACTCAACTTGGTGCTTTGGCCTCCTGTGTGAAGTTAGAGTGCTTTTACATTAGAGAACACTTGCTGCTTGTAGAGGTGGTTTATACCATGGACATCTGTTGGGCAGCTAGAGGATTCAGTATGCCAGTTGGCTCAAAATATTGTAGTTGCACCAATGCACTCAGGTACTCTATCAAGCCCTTTTGAGGCTGTACGCAGTGGCAGTAATTTCACTTCCCCTATTTGTATGTATGATTGTGTTACTGCAAAATAAGTTAAAAGTATCAGGAATATTAGCATAATAGTGACTGCAAAAATCTAATTTAGAAATGTCAGCTTTTCAGTATTCCTCAGAGACATCATTGCTGCAGCATCCTGGTGATAGAGGGCTGGTGAATATTAGAAAGTGATAAACTCGTGGAACTGTTGTTTTCCTGAAAGCCACTTTGTGAAGTGTAAGACACAATTGTTTTTCCCCCTGAAAATATCACAGCCCCAAGGAAATGTTTAGGAATGACTGGATTCAGGTTATATTATCCATTCCATGGAAACAGGAAGAATCTGATACATAAATCAACACCTACCTTCTGCTTCACTGTAATTTTTTAAGCCAGAACTCATATTATTCTTTTTAATAGTGGGTCACTATGCCCTGAATTGATCTACTCAGACCAGGTCCATCTTAAATCAATTTTGGATTACTTAGTGAGCACACCGAGCAAACTACCACTTCTACTTCAGATGCTACAAAATCAATCCCAGGAAAATACAAGCAATTTGGATGGTTTCTTCTAGGTTGTGCTATGTTGCACAGAACAAAATTCAGAAGGAGGCGATGTGGAGCTAAGGAGCAGGAAGTGTAACCAATCACCAGGTCAAAGATGGTACTGACTGGCCGCAATGCTAAACATACGACACAGTCACCTGGGTGCCAGCTTTTATTTTATATTTCTTCCACAAATTACAACCTTTGTAGCTGGAGTAAAGGGGCTAGACTGATACGGCTAGAAAACACCTTAAAAAACCAAAAACCAAAACCCAAAACCCCAAAACCTCATAGAACTCTTTTTTCCTTTTAATCATTCATGCTAATATGACCAGTATACTAAAAATAGAATAGAATTATCACTACAAAGAAAATTTTATTTTCAGTTTTTCCTGTCTGGATAATAGAAACTCAGCCTGGACTGAGTTTTGGTCATGTAATATTCCTAGAGTGCAATTATTTGAAGGCCAAGAACAGCAGGGAAAGGGGGAAAAATATCTTTCTGCATGAAGGACACTAAGATGGCACTATTTAAATGAAGAACAAAGAGTATACGATTCTTTGCCAGGAAGTTAAAAAAAGGTATATTATTCCTTTTTTTATCTTATCAGAAAGTGATACTTCTGAATTTACAGACTCGTTTTAGAGATAGCCCATTGAGCTGTAAAAAATATAGATTAATCATCATTGACATGACACAGGCAGTCAGGAAATTCTTAGAAATTTTTAATACTTTGAACTTTCACAAACAAGCAACCTCACAAATAAGCAAATAAACAAGAAAAAGGATATATCTTTAAATAAAAATTCTTATCAGGCTATATAGCTTTGATTTCTCACATTCTTTAAGCACTGCTCTGGTGGACATTCCCAATGCAGGAAAGACTCCACCTTTCACACAGAGAAGGTGGTCAATCTTTGCTCATCCTTACTACAATTTTTCCATATCCTACTATACTGTAGCACAATGCACATCTCTCAGTATGGGTCTTGGTGTTCACCCTTCATTGGCTGCTTTCCCATAGACGGCTTACTGCTTGACTGAATTTTTACAGCTACCTTTTTAATGGGAGAATTAATCTCAATGTCTAGCAATAAGTTATCTGAATCTGACCAAATGACGAAGTAAAACACATGTAGAGCTACTGTTGTACATCTACTTTCAGATCAACTAGTATAGCTGGCATATAGTCAAGGTTTTTTCCTTAGATGGACAACTAGTTCAAACACATTGCAAGCTAATAGAAAGGCACTCAAAGGCTTTAACATTCACCATCTTTATATGCACTGAGTGTGGTGATGTCAGTATAAAACGTGTTCACCAATCAGCAGGCACTTGGTTTTGCATCCAATTTTTGTGTGGAAATGTAGCTGTTGAGGAACAGAGAGAAAACATTATTTAAAAGCAAAGGAAATTCTGTACTGAAGAGAGTTAATGCCAAAACACATCCCTGTTTAACACCACTGTGCATTTCAAATCTGTCACAAAGATCACTATCATGCTGAACTTGCATGACTTTGTGAGAAGATCCAGTCAAAGATGAGGATTCAAGAGAAAACAACTCTTTCAGTGCCTGGAAAATTTCTGACTGTTTTGAAAAACTAGATTGAAGTTTTTATGACAACTGTGAAAGCCAAGTAAAGAGCCTTCTTTATTTCAGACACTTTTCTTTCAGCTGTCTTAAAGCAAAGACTATATTAATAGCTGATCTACCAGCATCGACTGTCTGGATATACACATTCTGCGAGAGCTTGCAATCTCTTGAGGGTAATTTATACTGAAGGCTTGCCAGAAACCCTTATGACTACCTTCTTTGTATTTACATCATTATGAGTTAGTGTTCTTCATATCTTTGCTCCCTCTAGCAGTCAAGCAATACACCATACAGATGTTTAAACACCACCTGTCTTTCTAGGTTCAGTATTCATTATTTACTGCAGACTTCTAAAGTACATAGCAATATAGGCATTATTATAGAAAAATGTCTATTAAATGTCAAACTTCTTTGACAGTAACAATAAAAAAATAAGGTAAACGTGTTTAGATTGTGAGAGAAAGAGAACAAAGAATTTTCCCCAACATTAGGGAACATGTTGAAACAGTGGAAATAGTAAGACTAACATTCATACTTGCCATACTTCCTTCTCCTTCTGTCTTTTTTACCTTTCTTTTTTCCCTTGATCACTTGCTCAAATTTGTGTATCCATGTGTAATCCCACTATATACCTTCAAATGCTATTGTAATACACATTTGTCTGGGGGCAAACACAAGGGAATCATAATCCTGAGATTACAAGACAAAAACAGATGTAATGAGATCTAGTTTTTTATGCTCTCCATGTGAATGCACTTTATCTCATTGGGGTACTGTGAAGGCTTAAATTGATCATCTGAAATCTCTGAGTGCCAAATACAACATCAGTTTGATTTTTCATTATTATTATAAGATGACAGCATTCGTTAAATTTCAGTAAGTTCCTTTATTTCATTTAGCTTCTGCCCTTTGATCTGCGACATGCAGCTCAGATGCAAGAATACAAATCACCTTCAATGTGACATCATGTCCTCCCACCCCACCCTTGATGGCAGCAGGACTTTACCCTCATTTGGTTATTTGACTCTCTAAGTGTTTACCAAGATTGAACTCTGTTGCTGCAATCTGCTCCTAATGTGGTTTCTAAGGGCGTAATAACTGTGTGTAGCATAGACAATGATACGGTGTTTAAAAACTTTCACTCACAGAGGTAATATTGCCTACAGGATGCCTATGCTACAGCTGTCAATGTTGCTACCAGGGATGCCTCTACCCTGGCAGTGGATTATAGCAATGGAGGTTGCTAGTGGTGCAAAATTCTTTCATATTTGAAAACTGCTGTCTTGCTTCCATATGTCGTGGTAAGTGCTGAAGTTTAACTCAGTCAAGCTGAGTTGTGTGGAAGTGTGGCTTCCTCCCTGACCCTAGCTTTGAAAAGAGAAAATGAAAGTAGCCAATGCTCTAGCAGGACTATTGCTTTTTAAATCTAATATGTTGGTAGAAAGGGGGTGAAAACAATGAAAAAAGATCTTCGGCAGTCCCATCTTCCCACTAGATCCACAAAGCACCTAATGACAACAGCACAAGGGAAGACTGCTTCTTAGGACAGGAGACAGGAAAGCCCTTTTTGGCAAGGATGATAAAGAACGAACCATTCTTACTCAGGTTCCTTTGGTAAGAGAAGATGGCAGAGAAGAGTTAATCATTTCTGCCCTAAGAAATCCGTCCTCCCATTTTCAAACTTAGAAAGCATAGTTGTCCTCAAATTTGAAGAACCTGGAACTCCTTTGCCTCTTCAAAAACAAGAGTTACAGCATAATTTGTTCTCTGCAATGATGCATCCTCTTCATTGTCAAAAGAAGGAAAACCCTTATGGGACTGCCTATGCATCCTCCCTTATAGGATTTCATACCAAAAGGTGCAGAGCACTAACTCTTTCCAGAGCAGGCTTCAACACGTTTTTTTCCCTGAACCTGAGATACTCATTAGTTGGGGCACAAGTCACTATTCACTGAAGTCAAGAGTAAATCTTGCATATGAAGGACACCTGCTAACAGCTTCTAAAGTGACTTAATTTTTCCTTGTCCTTTTGTCTCTTATCATAGACATCAACATTCTGTATACAGTGGTTTGAACACTTCGACCATTCTGAGCAGGCACAGATGCCAGCATTTTATCTACAATTCTCATTTCACGAAGTATCAGTAATGCAAAATTTAGTATTTTCTTGTTCTAACTTCTTTACTTTATGAACACTAGTCATTGGATAAAAGAATTAAGACATCGATACTCTCAGTAACATCAGTTCACATACCAATCCATACAACTCCTACTATTTGCCTAATCATGCAGTCAGGCAGCCGCAATATTTGAGCTACACTTCATACCTGGTGCTATGTAATAACTATCAATGACACCATTACAAAGGCAGAGCAGGACCGGATATTTCATTCAAAATACCTCCAAGCCCCCTCACACCAGTCCTGCCACTGTTGATGCTGCTAATCTAGACAGGTGCTGGTCTTTGATTTCCCAAAAGAACATCTGTCACAGATACCACTGTAGAATGGTTACTGACATCTAACAATGTGGAATTAACTTTTATTGAACCCCAAAAAGCAAACAACCCCTTCTACAGTTTGGGAAAAGACATGTATAATAAAAGTTGTCTCTTCTCACTCAACAGATAAAGTAAAAAGTCCACCATATCCATATCCAGGTAGCCTGGCCCAAATCAACATGGAGCTAGAATAGGTAATACAGAACCAGGTACAACCTTTGTTTTCTAGTCGTGTTTTACCTTTAGCAAACAACTTTTTTTTTTGCTGTTCCATAGATCTCTGTTGGCTGTGGTGAGCAAACCTGAAATATGTATTTTCATATACATTTAAAATACTGAATATCTCAACAGTAGCCATTTAAAAATTTTGTACCTTTTCACTTTACCACAACGGCACATAGATTGCCTTTTTAAGGTATCCCCACCATCCTGTATTAGCACCATTTTCTTCTGTCACGAATTTGATTTCTGAGCACAGAGCCCGGATTTCTTCTGATGTGTGTTTCTAACAGCTAAACCTAAATCCTTTGACTCAGTTTTCTGGTGACCATCTTTCACCCTTGACAAATCAGAAAGATTTTTAATCACTTTGTTCTTGGTAGACTTTAAATTAGCTGTAGAGGCAGAGGGCCAGTCTATTAAAGCGACGCATTAATCCACTACACTGCATTCAGGCAGTAATTTCTGTTTCTAAAAATATGCCCATACATTCAGGGTTTGGGGATTTTTGTGGCTGTTTATTTTGAAAGAATCTTTTGACTTGACCTTTAACTTCAATACTTGCCCAAGATGTCAGTGTTACAGAGGTGACTTTTACTGTAGCTTACCTTGATGGGGAGATCAACTCTTGTTACGGATAAGAAGTTGCCAATATACTTTGGTAATACTGGATGCACTCAAGAGGCTAAATGTCTGTCTATTGTACTAGTAATCTACGTAATAACATTTAGCTGTATCTAATTATTATGTTGTCTCTCTTTCTTTAAACACACTTTAAAAAGTGTGCATCTCACTTCAAGAAGTATCCCCTCATATTTAATTCCACATTACAGCATTAAATGTAGTTTATAACAGAACACCGTTCTAAGCAAACTAGTACTTGCTTCAAAAAGCAGTAGAATTCAGTAAATGGCAAAGTAAATTTTAGTAACTAGATCCTTTTACCATCAAGGTAAACCAGGAGTATTCAGTGATTTCAATAACAGCAAGGTCCATCCTAAGTCATTAATGTGCTAATGACCTTGTAAACTAGTTCAGAGATGACCTCTTTGTTAAAAAAATTGATGATGGCAAATCCAAATTCTGCACCAATGTGCATTTTGCATTTCATCTGGATCACATGAGAATAAACAAGACTAAAGTTTGACTTAACATTAGCAACCTCACATCTTTTCCATGGCTGCAATTAACAGGGAAGGTTAACATGCACATACCATTCCAATAGTTATAACACAGATCAAACTCAAGTTTCAGCCTGGTTACTTCTAGGAGGATGACTTGTGACTCCTCAGCTCAGAAACATTAGGTTAAGAAGAATATCCTGTGCCGTCAGGTCCAGCCTCTTGCTACTATAGGCACCATATCAAACCATTATTTTCATAAATCACCCTTAATCTCAAAAGCAGTAGTTTTAGAGTGGGTTTTTGCTTCCTTTACTCTGATTTGAGAGCCATCCTTAACCCTCACTTCAGTAATGTTTTGGGACTCCTTTCTGTTTTGCAATTTACTTATTTTCAAAGGTTGTTCCACCTTCGAGTTCTTAAATAAACTGAGTTCTAGTTTAATTAACAGTTTTCCCTTCTTGCTATTTCACACCTACATTGACACAGTTCTGCTCAGTCTTCTGTTCACTAAACTAGCCCAGCTCTTTTACTCTTTCATCACAAGCCTTCCTATGCTCCAGTCTTTCCCAGAGTTGCATTTATTTTATTTTCAGTCACTCTTTCTTGAACTTGCCTGCCAAGAATTGTTCATAGATTGCACATAACTAGTGTCTTCAGCTAAGCTTTTTCTCTGTTAGTTGAAAATACCTTTCCTGTGTATACCAGCAGGTTGTCACCCTGTTACATAGAAGCACTGCAGAGATATCATCCTCCTTACCTATTTCCAAGTGGTGAGCTTTAGTGCATACCAGGTATTTTTATAAGTACATGACTCCACATTTTCTGTTGTTTAATCTCACCCCATTTTTATTACTCAGTTTTTACCTTCCCTGTCAAAATATCTCAGGCAGGGCTGACATAATATTTCTGCAGAGATGCAAACTTTAGTTTTCTTGAGTAGTAATTTGTGACGGTGCAGTCTAAGGAACCCATTAGAGAAATCACCATAATTTTGGAAGTTATTGAAAGGTAGGCATTGCTTATATGTCTTCATAGTTAAGGTTATTTTATCATTAAAAAAATATCTGTGGTTCTGTTCTTACAGATTTGTCACTTGAATGTATTGCAGTCCCACAGTATGCTGTATATTGCCAAATCAAGACAGCAAGCAAAGAAAGGTTTTGGGTGAAACTGTTAGGATTACCCAGGACAGAAGACATAGTGGTATGATAGGGCTAAGTCAGTTAAACCTTTGACAGGGGCAGACTGGGTCTTTACCTCAGAAATGAGTACTCCAAAAAGAACAGAAGAGTTTTTATAGTAATAGATCAGGTTTTATTTCAACAGAAATTATAATAGGTATTTTTTTAGACTACAGAAGGTAGTATAAAGATAAAAAAGGATTTTAAAATATCTCCCTCCTATCACTATGTCTTTGCAAGGCACCTCCTTTTTTCCAGGTTTGTTCTCAATCCCTGTTTGCTGACTGTAAATTGTAACTCACGTTACTGCCAATCTTACATAGTTTCTCCAGGTCCCTAGGAAACATCTCTCTCTCATCATTAAAGAACGTTCATACTGGGTTATACCCAAAGCCCATCCTGTCTTTGATACTTGCCTAAAGCAGATAGATAGGCTTAGAAAAAAAATAGAAGAATAGGGGAAGCATGTGGTGATATTTACCCTATATACACCCCCAAGCTCCAATCACATGTAATACTGGGACTTCCAGAAATAGCTTCTATATATTCAGCAACTCTCAATGGATTTTTCTGCTATGAACTCGAACTCTTGAAGCCTATTGTAAACTGCCAGCATTTACAGCTTCCTGTAACAAAGGAGTTCTTCAAGTTAACCCTAAGTGTGAAGATCTGTGTCCTTTGTTTTGTTTCCTGTAAATTGCAAGCTCTATTTAATGTCTTCTATGAGAATAGAATATTGGAAGAGACAGTGAACAATTGATCTATGTCCTATTCTTCCTCTGTTGCCTCTTTCAAAGTTGATAGTCCTAGCATACTTTGTTGTTCCTTGTAAAGACGTTATTCCAAAACTTTGCTCATACTTGCTATTCTTTGCTGATTTTTTTTCCAGTTCTGTTACACACTCTAAGGACACATAACTTACAAGATGGAGTGAACCACAGATTTTCACTGTAACTTAAGTTCTGTTTTAGTCTCTATTTTTCTCAAGTAATTTCTGACCTTATTTTTGTTTTTTACCTGCTGCTAAGCACTAAACTGAGTTTATAATAGATCCATGAAAATATCAAGGTCTCACCTGAGTGGTAATGGTTTGCTCGGATAATGTTATATATGAAATTCAGATTGGTTTTATCCGCATGCATCACTTCACAATTACCTATGCTAAATTTCATCTATTTTATTGCCTTCTAAAACCTATATGCAGTTCTTCTGAGTTGGCCCTCACATATCATTGTGAAACTGTCAGTTTGTCATTCATTCCCTTTTCTAGGTCACTTGAGACTGAGCTAGACAGCACAGAAACCTGTTGAACTCTGTTAGAGACATTTAGTCACACCCTTTGATCTTTTATATATTCAAAGACCTCCTCTTTATCCCAGGGCTGCTTACAGGTCTTAAGATTCTTTGTTGAACTAACTTAGGAAAACCTTTTATATACCCAGGTTCACTACATTAACCAGATATCCTTTCTTCACTTCTTAACTGGGCTCCAAAAGACAAGCAATAAAACCAACCAAAACCCTCCCGTAGATTCACATGACAGAATTTCTTCTTACGAAGCCATGTCAGCTCTTTCCCTACATGTTTGACCCCATGTGCACTAGGTCTATACTCCACCCAATATAGATTTCAGGGAGTCTGCAGCTCAGCTGGTCTGTACTTGCTTTGGTCCCTCCCATGACTCTTTTATAAACTGCTAACACTTCAGCCTCCTTCCCTTCCTTAGTACCAAAGCAATTTATCACAAGTGACTGCACGCTACAATCATCATTCACTTCCCCTCCCAACCCCCACTTCTTTGAGTGCCTTTAGATCTATTGAGCAAATAACATGTTGTCCAATGAAAACTGTTAGCATTTCCCTTGGCCACATACTGCTCCAGATCAGTCAGGCAGCATCAGGTTGTCCAAGCAATATCCATCTTTCTCTGCCTGTTGGCACCACCTTGCCCTCTGGAACCTTCTCTTCCCCCAGGCATGCTCAGATTGGGAAAGAGCAATCACCTCCTCAGCCAGAGACATCCACCTGCTCTAATCACGCTCAACTTGGCCTTGTACACTGTTTACATAAAATAAATCATAAGCAAAAGGTTTGCTGCCCAATTACAGATAGTGTTCTGTGTTCTTAATCATTCAAGACAGCTGTCTGGGAAAGAATACAACAGAACAGGGAAGTCATGTGAGGCTCACCTGATTTTTCTTTATATCTATCTAACAGTCTAAGCAAAGAGGAACAAGAACAGTATCCAACTCCTTCTAACTTGAGCCATTGCTCTTTTAGGTTTTTTAGATTGTCTTGCCCACTCATCAAATACTGCTCCAAAGTAGTGCAAGTCTGCCATTGGCTTTGTGTCTTATCTTCCAGGCCTCTGGAAATACTTTCACATATGCAAATGGCACTAGCTGTGTACGTGTACATGGCTGAATCGCTCCCTAGGTGCATACGTCTTGACCAGCAAGGCATTTATAGTCACATGTCTTACTTTCCTGACGAAGCCCAGAAATGTGCCAGATTAAAGTACTATAAGGCGAGTGAAAGACTGCTTGAGAAATGGCACTGAAATTCACCAGTGGTTCAATATCGAAATGACATAGGTATTAAGTGGAGACGTCTACTTTTGCTGCTATTCAAAACTCCCGTTACTGGTTAGGGCAATGAAACAGAAATATGCTTAGTAAATTTACAGATGATACCTATCCCTCCCCTTAGTGGAGGGAGTAAGTGTTTGCTGGAGGACAGACTAGAGTTCAGAATGGTACCTAAAGATAACAACTTCAATCTGAAGATGAGAGTAAGATAAAATAGAGCTTTCTTCCATAGGGAAAAGTTTAGTTGCACAAATACAGAATATAGAATTCTTTAGGCAGCTGCTCCAAAGCAAGGAATCTGACGATGCAGTGGGTTGTATGCTCAGTACTGTAGCAACGTCCTCCTGATGCAGGAGATGCAAGTTGTATGCTGGCATGCAGAAACAAAAGCAGAGATACTAAGTAATCCTTTTGCTCTGCTGCAAATGCTAGGCCTTAGCTAAAGTACTGTACTTTGTTTTGAGTGCCATGCTTCCAGAAAGATTGTGGGCCAGCTGAGGAGAGTCCAGGGGGAACGAGAGGCAGGATATTAGGTCTAGAAAATTTGCTCACAGAGGAAGATTGAGTGAATTAGTGTTGTTTAGCCTAGAAGGGAAGACTACTAGGAAAGCAGTTGTAACAATCTTCAGATTCATAAGAGGCTATTGCAACAAGGAAGGAGATAATTTGTTCTACTTCTCTATGTCAGTGCTTCGTAAGACAAACATAATAAGTTTAAATCACAACAAGGCAGATTCGCATTAGACATTATGAAACATTTTTAGCAATAAGGATAGTGAAGGACTGGAACTGACTGCCTAGGGAGGTTTAGAAAGAAATTCAGGAAACATCTGTCAGTGGGATAGAACAGATGATCTCTTAAGATCCCTTCAAGCTTTCAAGTCCCTCATTTGAATTCCTAAAGACAATGACTTCAGCCAGGAATGAACATTGACAAATGAACAAGTTGACTGATTTTGCATAAAGCTTTACACAACATGTGTTTTTTCCTTACATATTGAATTTCTAGGTCAAGATTCCACCTCCAGTTCTCTCAACAATAATAAATAAATAACCTTTCTTTCCAATGCCAATCAGGATTGTTTGTTCCTTTGAACTTGCTAGCCCTATAATTTTTCCTGTGTTCACTTCCTCTAGTAAATTATAAAACATTCCTCCATACGTTGTCCTATGTGATTCACTTCATTTGGTGACTTCATTATTGCTGATTTCATAAAGGAAAGTTTGACAATGAAAAAAAAATTTGGTGATGACAGATTAAATATGTTTTTAGAGGTAAATACCCATTGAGTTTTCACTATGTGGATAGAAAATATAACCAGTGAACTGAAATTTTTATAATAATTCAAAGCATTTCACTCAGCTGAGAATTACTGTAGTCCTGGAAAGCATGCCCACACACCATTGGGCTTTAGGTGGATTTCTCAACAGAGGAGAGTTTTTTTGTTTAAGGTACAGCACTAGTGGCCACAACAGTGTTCCAGCCAGCTACCTAAGCATGCTCAAACACGAAGTTCAGTCCAGAACTTAGAGCATTTGCTCCTGTGCTTTGAGACAGTCTTTGGTGTATTCGCACAGGTGGATGCAAAGACATCTCTTTCCCCCCTGTGCTGACTGGCTGGCCTCTTTCTGGAGACAGTGTAGCCCTCTTTCTTGTGATGGATCTGAACTGCATTGCCAGGTTGGAGCAGCAGCAGAGCAAGGCTGGAAATGCCTTTAGCTGGTGGTGCTTACATCCATGTAAGCAGCTCCCCTTTATTTCTGTCCAGAAATGTAGCCTCTCCTCTATCCAGATTAAATGGTATCTTTATCGTTGCATTACTCAGGCTTGGATTTTTCTGTGTGCCATAGTCTGTACCTGCAGGATCTCCAATAATACAGTAATAACACTATTGAAGAAAAAGATAAGAGCATGAACTTCTGCTTCTTCATTGCAGTATTTTGCCTTTCCAGTTCTTTATCCCAATGACTTTGCTTTTAGCATTCCCTGTAAAGACCAAAAAAGTTAATACCTTTCATACACAGGTTTTGTTGGTTCACCAGCACACAGAACGTAAGGAAGGCCAACAGTATGATGCATAAATTAGACCTATGCAGGAGTTAAAAGGTGTTTTACAACAGATACATACACCTGATGCCTTGCAGGTTCATGTGTTTCTTTCCTATTTCAGCAGCAAGAAAGTAATCTCTGACTACAAATTTGTAACAGTTTTCTATGAACATGCTAAAAAAAATTCTCTAAACACTGCCAATTCTAGAATAATTTCTCTGAAAATAATCTTGTTGTGCTTTGTTGCTGTATCTATTTCTGTATTATTTTAGAATTTAAAAAGAAGTTATTTTCTGAACAGTGGCAGAAAGAGCTTCAGATATGACATAAAGAAGAGGACAAACTCCTAGAAGAAAAGAGGAAGAGCACTCCAGAGAAATTATGAAAAGATGAGGAAAAAAAGTTCTGCAAGAAAACCAAACTATATGTGTTGCCTTTCAAAAAAAAAACAGATGAGGACCTCATAAATCAAGAGCAGTCAGCTGTTAATATTTTGCTAACTAGCATAAATCATCACTTTAATGCCAAAGTTCAATTTGATTCTGACATTTTCAGCGTATGTGAAAAATAGCAATTCTCAACAGTGGCTGGTTGCATTTTCCTCGTAAACTTATAGCAAAGAGACTTACAGTGTGAGACCACTGGCCTTGAGGAGGCCCTTTGTTCTGGGGCTGGAGCAGCAGAAGGTGTTCCTGAGTTGCTGATACAGGTGTTGGTCATTTCCTCTCATACTCCAAAGCACAGATGCTTCCGGCGTAAAGGAACGTGTCTGTAGTGCCATAGCCCTCTAGGCATCCCCACTCCAAAACAACTCTTTGAAAATCATGGGCAGCCCCACCAGCTGTGGAATAATCCAGACACTTAGATCTTCCCCTGGGAGTCCCGAGGAATTTATTGTCATGGCACTGCGGAAAGTGCAAACGACCCCTTTAGTTGCGCTGTAGATCTTGGCTGTAAGTAAGGCTCTTGCTCACTCTTCCTTGAAACACAAAAATTAGATCCATTTCGACACATTTGGGAAGAACTTTCTTAGTCCTTATGTTTTTGCCCTTGTGAAACTTGGAACTTCCAATTCCAGCATCCTCAAACACCAAATAAAAGCCTTCATGTATTGCCTGGCTTTCCGTCCAACACCATAGAAATCAGTAAGATTTTCCTGATCTGCTCTCATAACTATCAACCAAGACGATTCATGTATCCTCCATGTTTATTTTGGACTTGTTAAGGTTTGTGTACCTAGGCCTCATTTGGATTCTAAACTAAGCTTGGCGAGGGAGTTCGTTAGGTAAGTGGTCTAAAGCATCAGTTATTATCTAATCACAAAAAATGTTGATGCAGTCATCACTTTTTGCTACTCTTTTTGGAAGAATAGTCCAAATATATAGTCTAAATATATAGGAAGAATAGTCCAAGAATATAGCTACTGCAATAAGGCCTCCTACTAGAGTGCATTTTTCCCTGTTTTTTCAGTACTATAATTAGTGTTTCAGCTAACTTTTGACTTATGATCACACAGCATATTTTATCATTTATAAATAGAAGTAGTTGCTATTCATTACTAAACAATTAAATATGAATTAGTTGTAAATAATTTATAAGAAGCGTTTAAGACATATCTCATAGAAAAAGCAGAAGCATCAGTTAAACCTTGTCTTTATCACAGGGACTCTAAGAATGAAGCTGACAGTAACATCTGTCAAGTACTTTAGAAACGAATTCAAACAGTAATTCTTGAAAGGCTGACATTTTTAAGGTCTGTTATAGTGAACTAGAACCATAAAGGTCTTTGAATCCATCCAGTTTCTAATTGACAACAAGAGGCCGCATTTCCTGGAGCTGAATGCCTAGCTGCTCTATTGCAAATTTCGTACATAATCACAAACTTCGTTTACTTGATGATCTAGGTCTTCAAGCTTGTCACCTCAGTGATGAGTGAAGCAGTTCTCACTTCCTTAAGCACACATATTTCAAGTGACCCAACATACGCTACCCTGATGCCTTCAAGAGGTTCATATGCTATAGTTGGAGAATTATTTTCGTAGGTCTATGCAGCCTAAGGTGTCCTCAAAGCCTGTGAGGAAAGCCTGGAAATGTCTGTAAATCAGGGAAGGTGCAGCAACTTTGCAGCGCTCCCTGAGTTCCTGCCACTGTCTGCCTTCCTCCCTTTGCAACACAGCACGACTCTGGCAGAAGTCAGTCCATGTCGTACACTAAGACTAGCAGCTGTCCCAAGCTTTGTCTTGAGGCACAGAGGGGAAGTCTTCTGTGGCCAAAATGAACACGCAGGAGTTCACGCTGACTGATTCAATTATTATAACACCAATCCCTCTGAGAAAATCCCAGCAGGGTACGTTTGTAATGCTATGAAGCATGGTTAACACATTCACCTTGTCCTTTCCAATCCTGCAATTCTCCTTCCTCAGACACAGAGCCCTGGTCACCAGAATGATAGTAAAGGGTTGTCTGTGGGAGGGGAGAAGAGAGAGTTTTACACTGCACTGCTGCCACAGTGACATGGACAGGTTAACTCCTCATTTGGTCTGGTGTTAGAGGAAAACTCACGTCCTCTGGTAGAGCTTATAGGGGTTCCCCTTGTTAATATCAAACAGAATTACATCAAAACAATCAACCCTTTAAAAAAGTCTTCCAGCCATCAGTGTATCTCCTTCTGTATACATAGCAGGAGAGCCACTTAACAGAGCTTTGACTGCTTTATCTCAGTGCTGCTGCTGCACTGATACACCTTATCATCACTGCTCTCGGGGATGAAGGGGAGATGTTTGTTTGTCAAGTTCTGAATCTCAGTGCCAAGAAGGTTTTTTTTTTCTTATGGATTCAATCCAGATTCACACTATAAATCATAAATCGAGCACCTGAGGTTTAAAGCATTTTGAAAACTCAGTACTATAATGCTAGCGGTCTTAAGCTCTGACAGAGTACGCGCTTTTGCAATCTTGTTTATAAACATCAAAGCTAACTTTGAAATGTCAAATTCCCTACTAGAAATTCAATATATTCACTGAGTTTTACAAATGCCGCTGGTGATTCTTTTACTTCTGAGCAAGCTGCAATTTTCTTAGTGAGGTATCAGATCTGAACAATCATTTAGCTTCAGTATTATTTACGAGCACTTATAAAGTCCCTAGCTAAGGACAAATTTCCATATTACCTGCCGCTGTACTGCTTCCTTATTTCCTCTCATTATTAGGGAAAACAAACAAACAAAAATATTTTAACTCTCTCAGTTAAAAAAGGGGTAAATATGTTCTGAGGAAGATGGTATTCTTTGTTTTCTTGACTATGTACACAGACAGATTTATGGCTCTGGACCTTTCCCTTTGTGGTGAATGTCTACAGGTGTATATGGCTCTTGCAGTTGCCCCAGCAGACCTCATCATCTCAGTAAGTCTCCTTTGGCAATGTGAAGAAGCCACAAAATGTGAATTTTGTTTCTGTAAAGTTAGAATGGAAAGACCTTTTACCTTTCAAATATTTCTTGGAAGCCAGTTGTTTCTCCTGTTTTCTCACCTTTAGCATAGCTGAGGCGACTCATCTACTCCTGTTTCAGACTGAAATGAGAACAAACTGACCCCAAAGCAGCTACACAGCCCTTTGGTTGCAGCACTCTCTGGGAAAATGGGGCATTAAAATTAAGTGTCCTGAAGAGACCGTTGAACTTTAATCCCCACTGGCAATGGCTCTAATCACCATGCTAATGATGGTTCAGAAGTCTCTCCCCATTTCTCCAGTTTTGACAAGAAATTACATCCCGGGTCCAGGGAATTTTCAAGCAAATGTTTTTCACAAACACAATCTGCGAAAAGTTGTGGACTGAGCAATCTCTTCTTCTGCGATGAAAAATCCACTCAGGAAAAGCTCCCAACCATTTCTAACATATATTCACAGCAGAGCACCTAGAAACAACTGTATGTCACAGATCAAAACTGCTTCTCTGCCTCCCTTATTAACTAAATTGCTCTGGACACGCTGGAGGAGACCGCTGTAGAGTAATCTGTTATTTGTAGTAATTATATGAATTTAACAATCAACAAGAATTATACATTTACTGTAGTTCAGATTCATACCAAGGCTCTTGATGGATGCAATGATTCAGTAGACTCAGAGCCCCAAATGAGTGCAGTGAGGCAGCGTACTTGGAAATGGAGCGTATTAACAACTTGCAGTGGTAAACACAAGAGAAATCAAAACAACAGCAAACAATAATGACATCAAGAGCACAGAGACAAGTTGTTCAGCGTTTCTGTTCACACAGCTTCCTGTTCCATGGAAAGACAGGGTGTCAGTTGGTGGTACCATGTTGGAGGTTATCTACTGTGAAACACCATATCTTTTGTGTGCTCTCTGGCATTTCTGTTTCACTCACTGTAAGTCATAGTGATTCAAATCCATTTGTTTTTACTATCGTTGCTTCGGCACCTTTAGTACCATTCAGTGCTCTATCTCTGTCAGCTATTGGCCTCTAACACAAACACAAACTTGCTATACCACTGTTCAACATGTTAATACTTTTTCCCAGTAAAGTTCCTACAGGTTTCAAAATTTCACTTGAAACACTGAATTTTGGGAAATAGGCCATTTGATATCTATCTGCTGACCCTCTGGTCACTTATGCAAAGCTATAATAGGCTTATATCAACCTCCAACCTCATTTTAAGCCAGCTTCTGTGCTACCATGAGTGGTTTAAGCCTCTAAGTCTTCCTCGCTCTGCAGCAAAGCCATGTTTCTGCAGTTGCCACTAAGGCAAATAAGGGTTTTGCTTAAATCAGCGTAGTGAATACAGTCCCTACAAATCTTCCCTTTATTTAGTAAAATTATGTCCAGAAAAAAATAAGTCACTGGAAAAGATGGCTCTATCACTGAAACAGACTAGGAAGGTGGTGGATGACTGGTGGAAAAGTTGATACTAAAAGGCACTTTTTCCTCCCCACACCTGCACAGTGCACTCAAGGGTCAGCAGCTGTGTAGCTAATAACAATGGGAGTTGACAGGATGGATTTTGCTTCTGTTTTTTCAACATCGTTCTCGTTTTGGCTGGGACAGAGCTAATTTTCTTCCTAGTACCTGGTATAGTGCTGTGTTGTGGATTTAGGATGAGAATAATGTTGATAACACACTGATGTTTTTAGTTGTTGCTAAGTAGTGTTTATACTAAGTCAAGGATTTTTCAGCTTCTCATGGCCAGGCAGCAAGAAGGCTGGAGGGGCACAAGAAGCTGGGAGGAGACACAGCTGGGACAGCTGACCCAAACTGGCCAAAGGGATATTCCATACCATATGACATCATGCCCAGTATATAAACTGAGGGGAGCTGGCTGGGAGGGGCAGATCGCTGCTTGGAAACTCACTGGGCATTGGCTGGTGAGTGGTCAGAAATTGCGTTGTGCATCTGTCGTGGTTTAACTCCAGCCGGCAACTAAGCACCACGTGGCCGCTCGCTCACTGCCCCCACCCAGTGGGATGGAGGAAAGAATCAAAAGAAAAAAAGACCTTTGTGGGCTGAGATAATGACAGTTTAATAGGACAGAAAGGAAGGAAAAATAATTATAATGATAATAATAATAATATGACAATAATAATACTAAAAGAATTAGACTATACAAAACAAGTGATGCACAATGCAATTGCTCACCACTCGTTGGCTGTGTCCCCTCCCAACTTCTTGTGCCCGTCCAGCCTTCTTGCTGGCTGGGTATAAGAAGCTGAAAAATCCTTGACTTAGTATAAACACTACTTAGCAACAACTAAAAACATCAGTGTGTTATCAACATTCTTTTCCTACTAAATCCAAAACACAGCACTATACCAGCTACTAGGAAGAAAATTAACTCTGTCCTAGCCAAAACCAGGACAGCATCACTTTTTTGGTATATTCTAATTATTTTATTATTATTATTGTCATATTATTGTTTTTATTGTTATTATCTTCCTTTCTGTCCTGTTAAACTGTCTTTATCTCAACCCATGAGTTTTACTTTTTTTCAATTCTCTCCCCCATCCCACTGGGTGGAGGGAAAGAGCGAGCAGCTGTGGCGCTTAGTTGCCGGCTGGGGTTAAACTATAACAAACATATTCTGTGTTATCTGTGGCAGACCCTAAGAAGTGCTTTACATTGTACAGCTCTGTAAAACCTTCTGCATGGACTACAGCATTGACGAGTAGACTGTTCATGAAAATACCCATTATTATTTCCAGGAACAGTTTGAATTTTTAATGAAATATCTAACACATCTTTGTTTTCAAGTTTACTCTAGAAAGTGTTGGATTTTCTTTTTGTTTTTAGAAAAATCAGTCAGTTCCATGAAAAATTTTTTAGTAAAAAAAAATTTCCTTTGAACAGGATTTTGGAGAAAGATATTCAGTTTTACTTGGTGCCTCTCATCCAGTCTTCTTACTGTTGATATATAATTTGTGTTCCCAACTGTAGACAAACATCTGCTGCACTTGCAAGCTATCCATTTGCACATATAACCACAAAATTATCCATCTTGTATCTTTAAAAGTAGATTTGATATCTATAAAGCTTATATAACTATCTAAATAAACATTATATATAATGTATGTCATATACAATATACTATATATGATATGAATAGAAATATAAGTAATACAACTACAATATATTTAGACTTAAAATAAACACATATTTTAATATAGTATATATTAAATGTATATACTGTATATATAAAAATATATGTTCCATTATTGTTTTGGTGGCAGTTGAAGAACTGACCTAAGACTGTCTAAAATTATGCTTTAAAACATTTCATCCGTCTAAAGGTTGTCTGCATAGTCATTTTGGTACCGGTAAGTAACTCATTGCTTTTTTAAGCACTTCGGAATGCCTTCAGTCTGACAGGTTCAATATAAAACTAAATTCAATTCAATTTAATTTTTAATATATCTGTATAAATCCCTGTGAGGTCCTATTATAATTCTTCCCTCCAGCATAAATTCTTCCTCCTCCTTAATAAAGTTTGCAGCTGTGTTACAAAGTCACAGATTCTGAGTACTGTCTCATGGTACAGTTTTAAAGTCTCTTGGGTGACTGATTGTCCCTCTCTCCCAGCTGCAACACTGACATTATAAACGCTGACATTTCAGTGATAGATGAATCTGCACAGATCAAAACACAAATATAGGGCATTTGCCGTTAGCCTGCTAAATTCCAATAAAAGAGATTTTCTATATCTGGAGGCATAGTTATGGATTAGTAGGCTTTTAGCTCATGGAGTAGCGTTAAAGAGGGAATTTCACACAGGGGGAAACTTACACTTTGCTGAAAACTTAAGTCTATTCCCCTTTCCCATGCTTTGAACAATTTTCCTGGCTCCACTCTGTTTACTAATTATCAAATAAATTTGTTGTTTAAATGCAAGCTTTTTTCAGCGGGGTTTTTCTGCTGGATAAGTAGCATCTTATCTGCTAAGGAGCCCTCACTCTACTGCAGTGAGAACTCAAACTAAATGAGAGTTGGCACTTTCATTCTGGGAATGCTGTTAATCTAGCTTCATACATAAATACAAATTCTCACTTAAAAAGCTTAGTGCTTTAAGGTCTTTCAAATGAAAAGTGTCAATCATTATGACATATTATTAGAAGTATTTTTCTTTTATTTACAGCATACTTTGAAACAAATCATCCGCAGGTGTAAATCTGTCAGTGAAGTCAATGGAGCTATACTGATTTACAGTCCCTGATGATCTGGCCCTGTGATTTGAAATCACTACTAGGAAAGAATAACTAGAGTGTCTGGGTTAAAAAGTAAGTTAGTGGATGGATTCTGTAATACTGACAACTGGTTGATACTTGGTCAAACGTAGATGGACTCTACAAAAGGCTAAGAACACCTGTACATAATAAATGACTCTGTTGAAATAAATGGAGAAGACCACTTGACTTTATGCAGGATGTAAGAGAGTAGGATCTTATTGTGCAATTTTTTAAATTTTATTTCTGGGGTTTGGACAATATCAGCAAAGGGACTGTCAAAAGACTAAAGCAGAGATCTTACTATATTTTTCTTTATACAGTGGAAGTGCTGAGTATCTCAAGGTTTCACAGCTGCTTTGTGAGAAGTCAGATTATTCTGATAAGAAATATACTACCAAATTATTTTCCAAACCTCTTTTCAGTATTGAGTCTTTTCAGAGCCAATCCATACTTATCTTACTCTCTCTCTCATCACTGATTAGAAGAATCTCTCTTTCAAGTTATGTCATAAACAAAGGAATAACCTCATGATTTTATCTACAACATACAAATTCATAAGGTGTATTGCCTAGAGTAGAAAACTAACAAAAGGTAATTTTTGTGAAGCTCAAAAAGTTCTTATCAATCTCTGAACTTGAGAAGGTTGCTGTTTTATTTGAAAGTTTTAAATAGCTTTTAAGACAATTTTCCATAATTCAGTTTCTCCTACTTAAGCTTCAAAAAAGATTAAGCAACAGAGCTGTTGTTCAGTCTTTCTAGAATTACCACAGACTTATAAGTGTCAAAAAAAAATGTTTTCATGTATGCAAAATATTATCTATCAAGCACATCAGAGCCTATCCCATTCACGCACAAGTAAGTCGGAGAAAAATAGCTGCAGCCAGGTGGTTGTATTACCTCACTTATTCCAGCAGAGAACTTCTCCTTCCATTTTAAGGGATAAAATTTCCAGAGGAGTTGCTTCAGTAGACAGACTAAACATTCAAAGCAGAAATGACAAAGCTAATGTCATTTGTCAGAATCAGGACTACAGTATTATTTGAGAGAAGATCGCTGATAATCAGCACTACGGATTGTAGTACATAATCAATATTTATGTCTTGTGCTAAAAATGTAAAGGACATTGTGATGAGATAAGGAATGGGGATACAGGAGAAAGAAGGGATATATTTGATGTGAAATTTAAGAGGAAAGCAAACATTTAAGATATTTTTTCTGGAGGGATATCCATGAGGGTAACTCCTAGCTAATCTGTCATTATTTTAACTTTTCCTTTCTATTACTAATAGGATAACAGCACCAAAAATTTTGATCATAACATCAATGTTATGCTACAAATCTATTTTCTCAATTTTTACTTGTTTTTTTTTTTTTCTTGTATCAGTGACTGAATAACAAAGTACCATTTGGTGAAGAACTACAGGAAATCACTAAATCATTGTCATCAGTTTATTTTGGAACAAGATGTAAATGTTCTTTCCTAGAGAACATTACCTTATCTTCTTCAGTCAAGCAACAAAAGCTTATAGCATGCCATCCACAAAGGCTAGACCTTCACAAGTACTTGTGCGTTGCAGTGCCAAACACCCAGCTGAAGCCTTAGCTGTGACAAGCACCCAAACCTGACTCAATGCCAAGGCAGCATTAGGCACTTGCAAAGGGATATTCAGAAACTGGCTGAGTGGGAAGCTATCTAAGATGGCAAATGAGATGCTGAGAAAAGCAAAGGTGCTTCTGCAGCTGATGTGGTCATAGCTTTGCACCTGCTTCTACGCAGAACCCCTGGCTGTGAACCCATCCTAGAAACAGGCACCTAAGTACCACTGGTGAAAATTAAGAAGTGAATCCATTTCTCCACAATACCATGCAGCTGACTATTGGAGGATTTCCGTGGTAGAAGGAGACCTGGATTTAAAGCTGTATCTTGCTGTCAAGGAATATGGATTATTTACAGTTTCTCTGAGGGACAATATACTTTGATAGGATACTGGCTGCTGTAAGTCAAGTTTTCCTCACTCCTTCCCTTTTGAATTCTTGCATTTCAGAGATACTTTTCATAATTATTTATTGTAGTAGGAACTTGACTCTTGGCTTCCAGCATCCTATTTGAATGGTCCTAAATTGTGAGCTAATCTTCCTCCTTGGTGACCATAATGAGGCATCATTTTTGAAAGGAAAGAGAGAGAAACTTTGCCCAGTTTGGCCCTATTGCCAACTAGCACAGGTTGCTTCTGGCACCTTGTCTCATCCCGCTTGGCGGGTTTAGGGAAAGGTAGTTTGATATGCTTTGGGCGGTGCGTGGGAGAAACAACAAAGTTCTCAGGAGGTTTAATCAAAGCAACTTTACTTCCAGACTTTAAAACTTTCGGACCGAATAAGGCACTTGGCAAAACTCTGACTGGATTTCTTGGTTAGGCTTACAATATATTTCAAGAAGAGGAGGGGGGGGTGGGGGTGGCAGGGGGGAGGTGAGAGAGAGAGATCGAGAGAGAGAGAGATCACCGGTCCAGGTTCCAGTGTTGGTCCAGCCAACGGCGGGGGGTGTCTCTGGTCTGTGGGCGTGTTCTTTTCGTCTTAGTTCCCCCTTTTTTGGCACTTGCTTTCTCTTTATATTCTTATCCTTCAATGTGGACTGCCTCTTATTTTAATTAGCCTTGCTTGCTATGTAAATTAGCACGCATGCTTCTTGCAGGTGGGGGGGGGCAAGTCTTTTCGGTCTCGAATTGAGTCGGTGGTCACGATCTCCCCCTGCCACATTTACCTTTCCCCTAGTTACTGCTGGCTTTGCCACTTCTTGGGCAATTACTGCTGGCCTCATAGCTTCTTGGGCAATTAATCCAGCTTTTGGCAGGCTACTTCCTCTTATCAGTCTTTAGCTCCTCTTCAAGGGTCGTAAATTGCGAGTGTTTGAGACTTTCTTCGGACAGGCTCAGGGGATCTAACATCCTCTCCTGCACCCTTATCAAGTTTTGTCTCCTGCCGTTATCCTTCAGAACAACCAGCTCTTTGTTCCAGGGGACTACAAGTCTGTTTTTTCAGTTGTTCTCCTACACGCCTGTTTCTCTGTGCACAGCATACAGGGAGCTGGGATCCCTACTTCTGGGCTAAAGTTTCTCCCAGTGAGCAGGGCAGTAAGAGACATAGACAGAGGAAAGGAGCTGAGATCTTCACTCATGAGACCCTGGTAAAAGTAACAGCATGCACAAAGGGAGTTGCAGAGTGGTACAGCCTAAAGTTAAGAGGTATTTTTACTTCTTTTGATTTAAGGTACTATGTTTGTGTTGCTATTTGACCTGCAGTCCTTTTACTGCATGTGGCACCAGCTGCAATCCTGTCTCCAATGCTTTAGTACAAAGTAGGACTCAGATAAGCATATGAAAGACGTCAATGTTTAGATTAATGAGTTAAGCTACAGACACTTTGGGGACACAGTTCCAGAACATTTTGGTTATATTTACACCCAATAGCAAGAAAACCAATCAGACACCTTTTCTATCCCAGTATACAAACTGCAGGGCAGTGGTGTGTGCATCCACCTACAATCTACTACAAATAGATAGGGATCATAAAATAGAAACGATGGTATAATCAGTGCTCATGGCGCTGTCCATCAGCAGCTTTGTGTCAATAGGTGTGAATTGCCTGGGTTCTGCACTATATGGCCCCTTGCAAAGCTGATTCCTGGAAGACATTTTTGAGGAAAGAAATGTTAGAAATTTAATTTGATTTCAGAACCCAAAGGCAGTCATAGTACACTGTAGATGGCTTTTTCTATTGGAGACGTACACAGTAACAAATTGCTAATGCCATTAGTATTTTGTGTCCAGATTTATGAGTTGTTTCATATTCATCTGCTATGCTGCACAAGAGACATTGAAAACAGTGTTATAAAAAGTATATAAAAATAAAACAAAATATTCACAGCTAAAGTAATTCTAACCATTTTTTCAAGTAGAAAATTCTATCTTTAAAGTAGGAATTCCTAAATTGCTCTTCCACCCCTCCAAAAACCAGAAGATACTTGGAACTAACAAAGATGGAGGGTTGCATTGTTTTGGTTTTTTTGTTTTGACAAAATGCAAACAAAGCACAGGCCCGTGCATGTTAACCTAAACCTTCTTTTCTTTACAAATAAGCCAGATAGCTTCAATGACAGGTAAAATAATAGCCAGTCCAAGTGTAAAATATTTCCAAATGCCTTAAAACCCACATTTCACTACAAGAAAGACAATGAGGTGCTGAAGTGTGTCCAGGGAAGAGCAACAAAGCTGGAGAAGGGTCTAGAGAACAACTCTTATGAGGAGTGGCTGAGGGAACTGGGGTTGTTTAGTCTGGAGAAAAGGAGGTTGAGGGAAGACCTTATCGCTCTCTATAACTACCTGAAAGGAGGTTGTAGCGAGCTGGGTGTCGGTCTCTTCTCCCAAGTAGCAAGTGATAGCAGAGAGGAAATGTCCTCAAGTTGCGCCAGGGGAGGTTTAGATTGGATATTAGGAAAAATTTCTTCACTGAAAGGATTATCAAGCATTGGAACAGGCTGCCCAGGGAAGTTGTTGAGTCACCATCCCTGGAGATATTTAAAAGACGTGTAGATGTGGCACTTAGGGACATGGTTTAGTGGTGGACTTGGCAGTGTTAGGTTAACAGTTGGACTGGATGATCTTAAAGGTCTTTTCCAACCTAAATGATTCTATGATTCTATGATTCTATGATCTGATGTTTTTAACTCAATATCTAAAGATAGGAAAATGCTGAGTTACCGAGACAGTTTTGGATAAACTAATGGCAAAAGTAACCTCCATACAGCCTCTAAATTTATACTTAACATTTTGACCACAAGGAAGTTGTGGGATTTATAAATCTCAGTCTTACATGCTTCAGAGGGGGGTTATCTTCCTGACTGAGAATCTAATAGCTTGTTTCAGTGAACATCAGTTTATTTTTCCTCATCATAAATATTGACTTTGTCTTCCCCTTGTTCCACATTAATGTATTCCATCAATAAATAATGATATGCATCTCAACAGAAGTCAAGATCTACTTATTACAATAGTTTTCCTAGTACCATAATAATCAGAAAGTCTTTTTAATCAGGATGGAAAACAAGATGATTATGGTTGTTCATAGGGCAATAAAAGGTTCTTTTTATTTCCTACTCTACTTTAGAATGACTGCTGGTTGGATCTTTTCTGGTATAAGGCATGCAATTAAAAGGGACAAATCCTTTTCATAGTTCTTTGTTCAAAACTTCTCAGAGCTGTTCTGGGCCACCATATAAGTATTAGCTGTACAAAGATGAAGTCAGTGGAAAAGATGAGGAAAAGATTAGTCTCCGTTCCTTCCAACATA
The DNA here is from genome assembly GCF_018139145.2 of Gymnogyps californianus. Taxonomy (NCBI): domain Eukaryota; kingdom Metazoa; phylum Chordata; class Aves; order Accipitriformes; family Cathartidae; genus Gymnogyps; species Gymnogyps californianus. Next base: position 23,442,625 of record NC_059500.1, read on the forward strand.
TAATAGCTCACAATATATTTCTTTATGTATTTATAGAACACAGTATCTATTTTTCATCATTTTATTCATGCTGCAATACATATATGGAGGTTGGAAGAAAGCCACTCTGAAATAAACAAAATTCAGTTGTGTAATTCAGTGATCGTGTGTAGCATGTGCATCAGGAGGAAGCAACAAACTGAGGAAAGCACAGACTGATATTTCATGTTCCTATTAATTAATGATAGATGCAGTTTGGCTACACTATTTTTGAGCTTTGGGCTATACATGTTACCTGACACTGGAAAATAAACTGAAATAAAAAACCACACCTCACAGAAGGGAAGTGGAATGGGATTGAAAAGATACAGGCAGTTAGTTGGCATGCTTAAATCATTTTATTTTCGGCAGCATATAATTTAAGAGAATGGATCTTCCACAAAATACACAGTGTAATGCTACTGACATGGAAAAACAAATACTGTAGCCCCTGTCGTGACAGAAGTACCTAATGAAAACAATGTCATCATAAATAAGTTTAAGAACACCTTTTTCCATTGAATCAGACAGAGATGAAAGGAAAGATAAACTTAAAATAGTGATTCTCTTGCTCTAAGTGGTATTCAGGAAAAGTACTTAAATTTTATCTTCTTCTACCTTTTCAGTATTCAGAAATGGATCCTTTGTCTGTGTTTGGAATTCTACCACATCCAGCTGATTGCTTTCTGAAACTCTTAGGATGCTTTTCTCCTGGCCTGCCAGATCAGACCCTCTTTTCAAGGACAGAATCCCAGATCACATTTTTAGGACATAATCCTTTCTATCACCAGTGAGACACTGTTGTTTCAATTCAAATCTAACCAGGGAGTTTAGGCATACATACAGTCTAATTGCAAGAGAGTTTTAGTCCTTGTGGATGTTTTGTTCAAATAATGGCTTCCAATTGCAACAGGCAGCAGTCCAGGCTCTGCAGAAAACTTTATGCTGTATTTCAGTGGCTGGGAAGTTTACATGTGTCACTGTCTCCTCTGTATCTAAAAAAAAAAGAAAAAAAGAAAAAAAAAAAACCCTCACTAACAGTAATTTTTACTTTAACAGAGGAAAAAGGAACACAAAAAGAACACCACTTATTCATACAAATGGTTGGTTTAACACACACTGAACAAATTGATGCATAAATTGGCTATGATAAATGCTTGTGTTAAATGTGGTTATTTATTATGTGTTCCATTACATAAATTGGTTGCAGAATTATAACAAATGCTCTTTATTAATCTTACCTTCTCTGTGGCTGGAGAATGACTTGAGGCAATTATCTTCAGTGTGGAACTCAATTCCATTATTGTTGACAGGCAGAAGAGGCCATGCAGCCTCCTAATCCTGCACAGACAGCTCAAATCCTCCTGCTTCTGCTTCTTAGCATCCTGCATCTCATCTTGCCTTTCTGTGCTGACATGGTGAGCCACGGAATCTCCTTCCAGTACTATTGCCTCTAGTTCAGGAATTCCTGAGAATGCAGATTCAAGATATAAGAAATAAGAAGTGAAAATAACTTGATAGCTATTCTTTTTACTATGTATAAATTATAAGACAAAGGAAATTTGGCCTGATCTCTGTAATTTCACCAGACACTGAGTGTGGCTGCACTTTCAGTTGTCTTTTGCATCGCTGTTTCACTCTAAAATTCCCTGTGAAAGTCCTGCACTGGAAGAAATCTGGACTGGAGGAATGGGGTGCTGTGTGCTTAAAAAATAAACCCTGCAAAACTTTTAATGCGCCTATTTGCACCATTCAGATAAGAACTAGGATAGGACCAAAATGCTATTCTAGATTACTAGAATGTGTAAATGATGTGGTTGAAGATTTAATGGCCCTGCTTCTAAGCTGGGCCAGGTTGACAGGGTGCAATTCCACTGACAGGAATGAAAGAATTTCTGATTTATGTTTTGTGAGAAGAAAATATGGTTCTGCAACTTTCACTTGCCCTAGAAGGGTGAGACTATCACAAAGGCTCATGCCCAATCCTCATTTCACAAGCATAATGAAGACGAGAATCCTGGGAAGCTGCTGGCATAAGCCCCCCTACAGCCTCCTCTCCATTTTCTCTGAAGAGCTCATTAGAACAAGTTCCTTGAGCACTGCTGTCAGCTCACAAAAGGGACTACTTGTCTGTTTTTCTCCTCCATCTACATCTTTTGCTATTTTTCTGAGGTGAACAGGGTGGAATGACTACGAAGGTAGATTAATTGTGCAATTGCTAGAAGGGAGAAGACGAAATTGTTTAGGAAGATCTATAAAAAGAAGTGAAGAAAGATGTAACTGAAAACTGACACACCTTTGATATATTCTTTTAAATGCTATTTCTAATGTTGTTATTATCCCTTTTGAGCTCTGTAGCCTTCCAGTGCAAGCATCATACAACCTCTGTGCTGCCTAATGTCATGGGCTCCTGTTACTACCTGCTTTTAGACGCTAGCCTAAGAGAGGCAACAAAAGGACACTCCAAGGTATTGTTCACACCAGTGCTGAAAACACAGCTAAGGGCTCCATGGCAAAAACTCCACCAGCTGGAGACCTAGGCTCTGTGCAGGTGGGATACCGCTTAGGACAACCAGCCATGTTGCAGCCTCAAGGGAAGTAACAGGATATGTTTCCATGCAGTCAGGATGCAAGAACAGCAGTGCTTTTACCAAACTGCCAACTGGCTTGTTTGACTGCGAATTTAAAAATCAAATGTCCTCTGACCCAGAAATAATGTGAGAAAAGCAATTAAACCCACACATTGGCTTAAAGCTGAGTAAAATTTCACTTTCAGGGGATACAAAATCCCAATGTATGACTAGAAAACTCAACAGACACCTCATACTTGCTTTTGCTTAGATGTATTTCTACTCTATATTATGGAAAGCTAGGAAAAAAAATAATAAAGAGGAAACTTTAGAGACCTGAATGCTAAGGAGTTTAACCTTTGAGTAGACAGCCTGGTGGACTCCTCTCTGACTCATTTTCCAACCTTTTCCTCATAAGTGTCATTGAAAATTAACAATTAAAATTGCCCAGCAGTGCATTGTTTTGAAATTAATTGGATTTTTTTCAGAAGGGTAATGCCATTTGGCTCTTGGCCTCTTGGCTTAACGAAAGGCCAGGGACATGTGAACAGCAGCCCTCAAATACACTAGTTAGCTCTTGATAGTGTCACTGCATTCTCACACTTTTATTGCAAGGAGGCAACACAGGAACTTTAGTGTCAAAATAACCATGAATATCTCCAAACACTCTACTATATTAGCATATCTGCCTGTTCCAGATGTCTGCAATTAATATCCTAAAATACTGAGTAAATTACCAGAGCTACCTTATGGTTGCTTCTCCAGACATACAGAATGGCATTTGTATTTTATGTAGTTGTAAAACTGCAGCACTTGGTAAAAGATCAATAAGTGCATAAATGTCAGCAAATGGAAGAAACTGAGGAGAAACCAGAAGTTCTTTACAGATTCAAAGCAAAGAGACATTTATATGAATCTTTTACTTAAGAGGTACAAGAGGCTGAAATGAAAGCGGTGCAAATACGTAGGGAGTACCTGTGGAAAGACAGGCAGTTTCAGGAGCCATCAGTTATATGTCTTTTCTATGCATTCTCTACCTCCTGCCTCTCCCACAGTCTCATTTCAGGTATAGTTTCTTTGGACTACAAAAGTTTCTGCAATAATCTTCCTTTGGACCATCTCCATTCAACGGGAAAATCACCACTGCCTTTTCATTTTACATGGGAGCAAGGGAAAAATGAATACTAGGAATGCTAAGGAGGTGAAATGACAGGTACAAAATATGTAATTTCATGTAACCATCCTCCACAATTAATATTTCAAAATTCACTACTTGAGAAACTGAGTATCAGCAAAAGCGCAATGCCAAACTACACTAGAGTCAGCTTTACAGGAGAAGGGTCTAAAGAACAAAAAGTCTTCGTACCGGGTAAGGTACGTCTGAGAAGCCTGTTAATTTAATCAGACATAGAGATGATAAAAAGGTGGTTTTACTAAATAACCAGCTTTCAGCTTGTCTGTTCTTCATTGCATTATTATAACTAACAACACTACAGAACTCTTTATTACAGAATGTTTAATTTATTTACATTAAAAAACATATATAATAAATTGCCCCATCTCAATAAATTTCAGAGGGCAAAACAAAAGATAAAATAAATTCTGTAAAAATAAATTCAAAAGTTCTGTCTAAAGACATGATCACACAACCAAATTACCTTGAGGTAAGCCGGAGTTTGAATTTAGAGTGTATCACCCACTCCACAAAGACCACCTGGACACATGTTCACCCTGTGATAGGCAGAAGGCAGCTTATACCACTCAGGGAAACAAGGTCTACCCAGCTGAGCTTGCTGCCAGGTTCAGGCCGATGGTAGTGCCTGGCTGAATGCTTTGATTAGAATGGATGCTACATCTATCTTAAAATTATTAGGTTTTAATATACATGGCACATTGAGGAGAGAAAATCAAAGTCTAGCAGCTGTGAGATGTCCAGCACACGCAGATGGATCCCATGTGATACTGAAGAAAGGTACAGAGCCACATGTACAAACTCTAACCCCACTGTGGAGTTCCTTCAGCATCGATTTCCATGAGGCTTTAAAAGGAAATATCAGTTCCAGTGCATATAATTAAAAACAGCAATACTGAAAAGTGGCAGATGACCATAGGAATTTAGAGGTAATCAGTGAGCGTTAAAAACCTGTCATGTGTTCCTCTAAAAGACTGCCCCCAAGCAGCAGACTATTACAAGACTGCTTCTCTATATAAAAGGTACAAATCAGAAATTTGTATTATCAGAAATGAAAAGCAAGAAATCAGAGCCGTGTTTGGCTATTGTGAGATCTGGGGAATGAAAAGAGATACACCTTTGTTTAAACAGATATATTTATCGTGTATTTTTAACCTACTTATCACTCCTGGTTCATCTTTCATCACATATCTCTGTTGTTTACCCAGTGCCTGTAATTTTCCCTTACTTTTATGTTGTCAGTTAAATTTAAAAAAAGGGGGCCCTTTTTTGTGTAGTCAGAAAGCTGGATACAACAGATATACACGCTCTGATCTTTATCGCCACGTAGGCTTAATTCAACCAATGGTCAATGGGTCTTCATGCAGAGAAGGCTGGGTGCCTGCATAAGTTACTCTCAAGATAAATTAACAATAATTGAGAGGACCCCTGTACCGGTTTGCCGTTAGACCATAACTTTCAAATGCAACGTATTTTTAAAAATATTACAGCTGATTCTCCCTTTCTAGTGAAGGATACTCTGACATTCATTCAGCCATTGTGCTCCCTTGTTCTGAGATTTCTTACCTCAAAAAAAAGGGTACTTCAGCTACTGTCTACTCCAG